>NW_010332363.1:66261-74983 GCF_000700745.2 Antrostomus carolinensis
GGGATTCCTGCCAACCCCCAGGGGAGCTGAGGAAGAGGAAGAAGAGGAGGTGCTGCAGGTGCTTGAACAGAGATTCCCCTGCAGCTTGTGGAGAAGACCATGGTGGTGCAGGTTGTCCCCCTGCAGCCCATGAAGGACCATAATGGTGCCCTGAAGGAAACAGTAGCCCATGGAGAGCTCATGCTGGAGAAGGACTGCAGCCTGCAGGGAAGAACCACACCAGAGAAGGGGAAAACATGTAAGAAGGAGCAGCAGAGAGGAGCTGTTATGGACTGACCACAGCCGCCACCCCCACTCCCCTGCACTGCTCGGGGAGGAGGAAGGCAGAGGAGCTGAGAATGGAGTGAAGTTGGGCCTGTGAAGAAGGGGTGAGGTGGTGGGACTGCGCTTTAGGTTTGGTCTTTGCTTCTCACCATCCAAATATATTTTAAATGGCAATAAATTCATTTCCCCCAAGTCTAGTCTCTTTAGTCTGTGATGACAATTAATAAGTGATCCCTCCGTCTCTAGCTGGCCCTTAAGCTTTTTCATCTTATTTTTTCTCCCCATCCCATTGAGGAGGAGGAGTGATAGCAACCAGGTAGGAGTCTGGCAGTTGGCCACAGCCAACACACCTCAATTTCTTCTTAAAATAGACAGACAATGCAGAAAACTGTTTTGAGCTAAATACAGATTAACAGTTATCTCCTAGAGTGAACTGAGAGGAGCCCAGACTGAGCGCATGTCCTGCCAGATGACTGTCTGCTACCTGGCAAGAACATGGCAAGGAAAAAAAAGAGCAGGGAGAAGTCAATTCCCTCTGATGAGTACATGGGGTAAGAAGAAGATTTCTAGTTGTACAGAGAAGTCAGAGAAGAAGAAAAAGTTGGAAAACACTATCACATTTAACATGACATTCTGCTCCCAGTGAAGCATCATCCCTCTAGCCATCAGTTACACATAGGATTGGTTTTACGGGGTAGTTAAATACTTTTTGGTTTGTGGTTGGGGTTTTTTTTTGTTGCTGTTGAGATTTTTTTTTTCTTTTTTTTCTTGTTTTTATTTCTTTAGATACCAGTGCTCCTCAAGCCTGAAGAAAGGGAATGGATCTAGCCCTGAGAGAACACTTTAGAGTCTTTTTCAACCATAAAGAAATCTCCGAATAAATTTTAATTAAATTCTTCCTAAGCTTAGGGATGTGTTTGTTTGTTTATTTAAGCTTGCTTTACCAGATAGGTGTTTGCAAGTACTTAATACCATAATTCTAAAGACAGACCACTTCTCAGAGCTAAGCAGTGTCAGTGAAGTGGTACAAGTGAATACTGTATTAATTTAATTACAACATTAATTGTAATGATATTTATAATTATTGGGGTCTAAAGTATTCTATGCCAACTTCGAAGAGAAGTATCAAACTCCAGACAAAACCAGTGGTTTCCGTACAGCAACACTCACTGTATCTGCCTCCTGCTTTCTCATTACACACTCCATTTTTCAGCGCCACACCCCTCAACTGTTCTCATTCTTTCTCCCTCAATTGCTGATTTGCTTTCCACACTCATTTCTCAAGACATTAATCTAATCCATCAATCATACATACATTGCAAAAACTCTTCATTGTCCATTCCAGGAGTCCAAAGATTTCACACCTTCATCTTGATCTAATGCATGCTGGACAGATTGGTTTTCAGATTAAATAACATGGAATATTAACTCAGTATTCATGAGTTGTGGGTGTATATTGTTAATTTGACTCCACGGATCACAAAAAGAAAGACAGAGATGGAACAGCTTGTGGGTATTTTAAAGAAACTGTGTAAAAGACAGGAAAAGCATCAAGAAATCTTAACTAAAAAAATCATTTAAGAGAACTCCTGGCAAATATTTTTTGCTGAAAATTAATTCCTAACTCTAAAAATTTTTAGATACTCTATTTCTGACTACACATAGTCTCATGCTTTATTGACCAAATTAATGTTTGTAACACAAGGCAAAGTATTCTCAATTTACATGACTAATTTGACTATCTTCAACAAAATTAGAAGTGTTCACATTAGATTTTTTAAAAATGTCTAAATTTAAAATAAGTCAGTATAATAAGTCCTTTCATGTTTTAATTGCTTACACATATAGAATTACTATGGAGGGAGGAAAAGAATAATGCATGTTCTGTTTTTTCTTCTGTGATCTTTATTTCTCTCAAATCTTTCTGCTGGAAGTAGATTTTGACATACGACATCAAGCCTGAGTCATGTCCCACTATTGCTATCTGATAGTTCTCTCGTTGTAGAAATATCACTTTTTAAGGGTTGCTGATGACTGCAAAATCCTATTGTAGTTTTTTGCTAAGGAAAAGACAACTTCCTGATAATGTTATTCCTTTCATCCCATACAAATTCCATAGGGTTGAAACAGCCATCCATTTCCCTTGCAGTACATAGATTAAGGTATAAATATACTTGTAAATATAGGCAGAAAAAGGCTGCTATAAAGCTCACATTTACCAGAGAACAGTGTGAGGTATAAACTAAGAACTCCTTTTTTTACATAGCCTATATGAAGAGGGAATAAAATGACAGATATGTAGCCTGATTATGGGCTTTGTTAGCTTTAAAGCTTCAACACCAAGTCTTTTGTTTATGAAACCATACAACTGAGACTGTCTAAAACCCAGAAATGTACAGTTTATATTTCTACTGAAAAATTGAAACGCAGAAAGAAATGAGAGCTAGGCAATGGCAGTTCTGTGTGCCCGTTGAGGCAGTACATACAGTCTACAGGCGTAGGAATGGTCTGCATAAGCATGTGGTGGTGACACCTTTCATCCCAAAATGTTTCAATAACTAAGACAGCAGTGTAAAGCAAATAATTCTGGACCAGATGTTAGAAGTGAAACAGAAGAAAAGTAAAGCAGCGCACAACAGTGAGGGGAGGATAAATTGAGTCAGGAAGCAGGACATTCTTTGGCACCTTAAACATACTCATAAGCTGCTAACACAGTGTAAGATCTAAAGGGAGTGGGAAAGTTAGAAGGAGAAATCAAATTTATCTCTGTGCTCTTCTGTTTGTAGTACTTCTCTATCTGGGAAGAATTTCTACTTCCAAAGGTCCCAAGACATAAATTAGTTCAGAAGAGTGAGACAGTCTCAGTGGTACAAAATACAGAGGGATCTACTTTAAAAGGCATCAGTTACACCACTATATGAAGAATTTTCAGTCAATAGGTCTTGCAAATCTTACATATATCTTGGGAGCATTTCAAGAGTTGGGCTGGGCCAGGTAATATGACTGCTAAGTAGACTGCCCTTGGGTAGATGTTCAACAATGATTCAAATTCCCAGGTTTAGGAGGAGGAAAAGAGGTGATTGAGGCAGGTATCACTGGCAGTGCTGGAACCCTTCTGCATGTTCAGCTCCACACCCCACAGTGATCAAGAATAGTCATAGAACAGTCAATGTTGGAAGGTGTATCTGGAGACTATGTAGACCAACTGAGAGCAGGGTCAGCCAGAGGGGTTTGCTTAAGAATATCTCTAGTCAAGTTTTGAATGTCTCCAAGGATGGAGACTCCACAAGGTACCTGTGCAACCTGTTCCAGTATTATATCATTCTAACACTAAAAAGTTGTTTGTTTGTTTTACCTTTAAATAGAATTTCCCATATTTCAGTTTGTGCCCATTGCCTCTTACACATTCACCGGGTACCACCTGGCTTTTCAGGCTGTCTCCTTTACTCCCTCCTATCACTGTCTATACACATTGATAAAACCCCCCTGAGCCTTCTCTACTCAAGGCTGGACAGTCTTAAACTCTCTCAGCCTCTCTTCATATGAAAGGGTGCATATTGCCTCCATCATCCAGGTCATTAACCATGAAGTTAAACAGTACTGAACAGGGCAGTTTGCTCTCTCTCAACCTCAAGGGTTGTGATACTGCTCTTTGATCCGTTTCCTCCTTTAAGGGCCTTGAACTCCACCACCTCATGGTCACTGCAACAAAGGCTACCTCCAACATCCACACACCCAACCAGTTCTTTTGGTTTGTAAGTATGAGGTTGAGCAGGAGGATGAGGTCTAGCAGACCTGCTTCTCAGTACTTTAGGTTAGGTGGCACATGCTCTCACTCTTGGCAAGGTAGGATCTCAGTTTATAGCTCACAGAATCAAGGTCTACACACCACAATAGAGTCTGTCCTAGAACTGTGAGGTCCTGGATACCCCTCCATCAGAAGTCATCTTTCTATAGTACCAGTTTTATTACAGAAAACTAGAAATTGAGACAGAGCCATCTCCAAGGATTTGGCCTATGAGACTTACACTCTAAAACTAAACTCACATGAAGTAAACGACATTTGCAGAAACACCAACCCAGCCTCTATTAATTTAGAGCTTGCCTGTTAAAAAATAACCTGATTACTTGTTTTCAGCTTCTGCTTTGACTTTGTCAGCATGCCCTCATTATCATATTCAATTAATTAGCGTGTAAAGGTAATATTCCAGTATGCACATCTTCCTAAAAAAAATTATTGACTTCAACTAAATAAGGTAGGTTTACAACTAAAAAGGGGGATTTTAAATGAAGATTTAGGGGTTTGTCTGCACACAAAATTGTATATCTCTTAGGAAAAGCATATTATAGTAAAATTGTACTAGTTTCCTATAAGGGCACCTGAAAGAAAAGAGCAAAAGAGGAGAAAAATTCAAAAAAAAAACAGGTAAATCAGGGTAAAATGCGTACCTACTGAGAAGTGCACTCATTTATGGTTCACCTTGACCTCATTATTTTTATGAATATCAATATGAGGGGAATAGAAAATAAGCATATATTAAACCCATCTATTCTATTTCCCTTTCTCAAAGAAAGAAAAAAGTGTTTTGTCACGAAGAAAGAAAAAAGTGTTTTGTCACAATTTCATGGGAGAGGAGGAGTTTAACTTCTCTATTAATTTTCTTCTCATCAAAGCTCCTGAATCTGTTCATGGGGGGGGGGAAGTAAGGCAGTAAAAACAAACACATTGGGTTTGTTCTAAAAAGAGACCAAATCATATAGAGTGTATCTATAAGTTTTTCTAGCTTAGTACAAGGGTGCTTTTGAAGAAAATGACACAATCATCTCCATTTTCTGTATGTTGGTCTTCTCTGTGGAATGGTTTCAAAGCACATGATTTGAAAACTTTGCAGACGAAAGAGCTGGAAGATGCTCTCCAGAAGCATCCTTAGTATACCTCATTCAGTCCATGAAAATTTACTAGGGCTCATACAAAACCAAAAACAAACAAGCAAGCAAGAAAATAAATAAAAAGAAAAGTGGTTGGCGTGGATGTCAGGTCCCCAGCATAACTGACCAACTGTTTCTGAAGGTCTTTTCCTATTAATGGATAGTATTTGGCAATCTGTTTAGAATAGACTGATTTAGTTGGAAGAGACCTACAAGGATCATCAAGTCCAACTGCCTGAACAATTCAGGGCTTACCAGAAGTTAAACCAAGTTCTTAAGGGCATTGTCCAAATGTCTCTTAAACATCAACAGGCTTGGGGTATTGACCACCTCTCTAGGAAGCCTCTTCCAGTGTTTCACCATCTTCTTGGTAAAGAAATGTTTCCTCATGTCCAGTCTAATCCTTCCGTGGCACGGTTTCAAACTATTCCCACACGTCCCATCACTGGATCCCAGGGAGAAGAGATCAGCACCTCCATCTCCACTTCCCCTCCCCAGAAAGCTCTAGAGAGCAATTATGCCATCCCTCAGTCTCCTTCTCCCCAAAATAGACAAGCCTAAACATGTCTACTATGTAGAAATACTAATAACTGAAGAGGATTGAAGAAACAAAATGCTTCTCATGCTGCACGACTTGAAAGGAAGCGCACGTGCTCACATCTCAGACACTCATATAAGCCCAACAGGTTTTGCGAGGTGATCTTTAGTTCTTGCTCTGCTGAAACTGTTTCAAGAAGTCTCATTGTTTCTGTGGTTTAGGTTTCCTCATGTTCATGAGAGTTTACAGTGGTGTTCTGCATGATAGATGATTGAATTGCTTTTCCCTCCAGGTTGGTGTTCTCATTCTGGAGGTAAAGGGGATAGTTTCAGTTTTAATCAGTGAACAGTCTCACCCTTTTTTCTTACATATTTTTCAAATTAAGTAAAATATATATGATGTCATGTTTTTACATTAAGCACTTCCAAATCTCATTAACTGCAACTTAATAAATGTAATCCTGCTATTGCTACTACTTAATTTCAGGGAGGAAAAAAAATTATATGTTTCTAATGCACACAAATTGCATTTGGATACAACATATGACCCTGCATACTCAGGGTACAGAATAATTGCAAAAAAGCTCTTTGCTCCGCTTTTCCTTCCAATCTTTTACCAGAATAGCAACGTTGTACTGGAAGTAATATAAATACAGCACAACACATTGATCTCATTTGGGTCGCTGCTGGAAAGAGGTTATACATATATTCCCTAAAGCCTCTGCTCCTAAAATCCTTTTTCTCACTCTTCCCCTGTCAGAAGATCTTGTTTTAACATTGCTACCAGAATTATTAGTATCACATTAAGCTTTGGCTGCTATTAAAAATGCATTTCCGATTCCTCAGTTGGGAAAGCATTCAAAACTTTGGTGGCTTGTCTAACAAAGAATTCAAGTGTTCAGAAGCAGAAAAATATTGTAGAGGCTAATATAAGGCATTAGGAAAACTGCAGATATTTCTCTTAATAGCACATTCCCTGAATTAAAGCACTAAATTCAACTTATACCTAAAGCCATTTATCATATTCTTCACTCAGTTGCAGGTGCATTTATTACTTTAATAATAATGGTACTATTGATTTTACTCAGAAGTCCCTCCCTTGGACAGATCCATCACTAAAGAAATTTCTTGTTCATATCCAGTAACTCTGACGAGCTCTGGTGCTATATGAGCTATCGTATGTCAAATTAACAGGCACATCCCAAATGAATCAGAGTCGCCACGCACTTCTATATCAACTGCAAGATATGTTTGTGACAAATCAGCAAATTTCTGTGTTAGACCAGCCGGGTATCTCACAGCTTGGATGTACATGCACATTCTTGCCCACTACACACGTGCATGATCAGGAGCTTCAGCAACAGATGTGACAAACCTACAAAAAGCCCGATGAGAACAGAATTCCTGACTAGTCAGAAAAAATCCAGTTTTCATTCCACAATTGACATAGATGTCCAGCTTTTCTGAAATAAAACTTAAAGCTATTCTTTCACTGACAAGCATGCAAGGTTATTTTAGATAACTTCATACGTCAAGGTAGCACAAGTTGGAGGCCAAAGCAAATTGTTCCACAGGCACTAATTGCCTTGCTCAGATAAAACAAATATCACACTATAGTGCAGTGGAGTTTTGCAACACGTTTTTTGCACTGTATTCAAGTTTTCTCTTACTGTAGAGATTGTAGGACAGAAAAATATTTCATGCTTTTGTTAACTTTTAAAATAGCCAAAGAACTGACAATCTTTAATGTGTTGTCATGGTAAAAATCAATGCAGTATAATTGAACTTTCAAGTAACAGAAACTGTACTTAAGTACATGACAGAATCTAGAAGACAATTTATTAAAACTATTAAACAGAAAAAAAAATCTCCTCCCTAGATTTGTATTCCAATCTGCCAGCAAGTTTTCATACATCAACAGCAAGTAAATAAAATCTCTTCCAGACAACTTCAGACACACCACTAGTTTAATGACATTAAACTAGTAAAGGAGAGCACATACATTGAAATGAGTGGAACGCAGTAAAATAAATTCAAAGTACTTTGTAGACTAATTTCCATGCCTCAGAGTAATTTATTGTTCCCACCCAAAATGTAATTTACTGATGAAAAAACCTCAAAATACTCAAAGGTAATATATATATATAGGCATTATTAAAATAAACTGGAAATATATATTTCAACTTTTTTTCAGGGATAAAAATTAAAGAATCAAACTTATATTGCCTTTACTCTAATAGAGACTGTTCAAGAAAACTTAATTAAAAACACAGACGATGCTGTTTTATTGCCTATCAAAGGACAACGAGTGCTAATGATATTTGTGAAACTAAAATGTAAAGTAACTGAAAGATAGAATTAAGGTGTATCAGATGTTCATGTCCATGTGGTTCAGTTCAAAGTAACTAAATAAAATATAAAAGTTACTCTAAAACACCCTACACAGAACTGATCAAATATCAGTATCAGATACATTAAATAAGTAAATAGGTACATAAAAACCTTTCAGATACCTGCATTTAGTAAGCTATTAAAAATTAATTTAGCTGAAATTTAACCTATGAAATATTAGTGCTTGAAAATCAAACAAAATATGAATAAGTAAATAGGTACATAAAAACCTTTCAAATACCTGCATTTAGTAAGCTATAAAAATTAATTTAGCTGAAATTTAATCTATTAAATATTAGTGCTTGAAAATCAAACAAAATATTACAAAATTAATAGTATAAATTCTGCCTATATGCTACTTTCTGTTACTAGGAATCTTCAACTTTGGAGGGGAATCCAGTTCCAGTAAGGATAAAAAAAAACCCAACAAAACAAGGCAGTGGTTGCACTGTAGCCACAGTTCTCATTTTGAACTCACACTAGTTTCACCTCTAAGAGCTGAACTTATTTCCTTAAGTCAAATGCACTAAGAATCAACCCCTGTCTTAACCAGCAAAGTGTTTCCATGCTCTGAAATTGGATTCGGAAGAGAAGCCACCTA
>NW_010332363.1:75004-90683 GCF_000700745.2 Antrostomus carolinensis
AAATTAATACATAAGTCTATAAGGCTTTGACTGTCCTTCCTGAGGATACCCCTGCTTCTTTCACAGTTTATGGGTTCAGTGGTATGCTTAAACTGGGTTTCATTCTCCTCAAATGTTTCTTTTCTCTAAGAAGATTCTTTAAATTTTAGCCTTCTGATTCTCTTTCAGTCATGAGCAAGGTGCTTACTGTTTACTAAATTTGATAGATTTTTTTTTTTCCTGGCTTCAGAATGGGTTAGAGATTGCAGCTTTATTACTACTATCAGAGCTGCCATGTACCTCCAGCACAACAAAAATTGTTTGCACTTTAAAAGCACTGATGTAAATGCTTTTAATGTGAAAATTTGCATTAGGTGTCAGAAACGACCATGTACTTGCATCTAATACCTTTGCAAGTAAGTGCAAGAAGTATAAAATCACTATGGTGCGGGTCTGCTGGAATCAAACATTTTTCACCTATCAGAGCCATCAGTAGAACATACTCAAATTATCACTCATGATTTTGTAGTGTATTTTGAAAAGAAAAAAAAATCAACCTTCTTTAAAATCAGTATTAGATCATCTTATTGCCATTCAGTTGCTTATTTACTTTTAGCAGAAGTCAACAGCATTGAAAGTACCAGTGCTACCTTACTGTAACCCAGTCTCACCAACAATTACTATACTGATAATTGCACGGCAGTCATCACTGTCGAGAGATTTGTGAAAGGGCCAATTTAAAATTTCTTGAAAGTGTTACTAAAAGAATAACCTCAACATGAAAAGAAATAATACTGATATGATAGACCCTGCCTCAAAATGCTAACAGTGAAGTGACAGAACTGGGTTAGACATCTACGGTTTGCTGAAGCAAAAAAATAATGACACCTCAGTGATGTCTTAGCTGACTCTGAGTATTCATATTTTAGACCAGAATTACTATTTCTTAACTGATATCCTGTTTATAAACAAAGTACAAAATATGCTTGAAGAACAATGAAAAATAAAGGAACATTATAATCTTCTATACCACCACATTTTTTCCTCTCCTTTGCACATCACATAGAAATGATGTATTTATCAGAGAACTTTAGAAAGAACCATAGTTTCTAACTTGACTTTCGAGTCCTTTAAAGACTTTTGAAATGCCTAGTTCTAAATCACATGGATATTATTCTGTTAGCTGATATGAATGCAAGTGGAAAATGTAATATTTTTTGGTGGCTGGTTTCATCATGTTCTGCTGTATAGAAACTGTGGGAGTGTGTCATTTTCAGACATGTTTACAGTGTCTTCAAAACATGAAGATAATATTAAACAGCGTAGAAAGATATGTTTATTGAGCAAACCAACCACATTTTAACTCTTCAGCAGCACCAGAGGTAAGTTATTAATAATTGTTCCTTAGATTAAAATCTGTGATTTGATCTTCTTGAATTTCAACTATGACTGTGTTTAGTCTATTTCTTTGAAATACCCATTTTTCAGATTCCAGCAAAAAAACATTTTTCTAGCCACTGCTCCTTCTCCAGATGCTTTCCAATTTCTCTTTCCTCCGTACTTGAGCAGCTTTTTTATTTGCACGAGTACCTATGCACACATTAATTCCCGAACTCTCAATTTTACTCCTATGTTCTTACCCTCTCATTTTATCTAGTCCATTTGACAGAGTGGAAAATTTCCTTCTCCAACATTTTATCTTCCTTGAACACCTTCCTGGGTGTTTTTTTTTTCAAGATGATTAAATTTCTTTTCCTTCTACCTTCTAAGTGTTCTCATACTTTCTTTTTAACATATGATCTCATTCACTTTGAAAACTGTATCAGCGTCAGAAAAGTGCTACTCACAATTACTATCCCATTGCTCATCTATTTTCTAATACTGCTTTTATTTTTGCCCTTACTTTTTGGTTGTGCTAAGAGCAATAAGCCTAATACTTTTCCCAGGAAAAAAAACACTTGGATAAATCAAGGTAAGTTACCTTCTTTCTGCTTTTTAAGCTATCAATTATATATCTTCACATATATTGTGTATATTTTAGTGTAAAACTCCTATGTTTGCACTGAAGAGGCAGTGTTAACTCTAGTTTCTAAATCTCTGTACCCTTGTTTTCTTCTATGCTTCTACAGTGTCAAAACAATGCAAGTAATCAATAAGTACATTGCTGTTTCTTGTATCAGGCTTTACGCGTGGCTAAGAGATTTATATTATGTTTCATCCTCCGCTCTTTGTCTAAATGTCTGTGGGTGGAAATGGAAGAAGACAGAGAAAGCTACGTGCCTATTAAATTTACAACATAATGTACTGTATAGCACAAGATAACCCTTATTTATGCCTAACAAGAGCCTAATCAACATACATTACTGAAATGAGTTCTTATTCTTTGCATGCTAAATATGTAACATATTTAAGGGGAAAACCAAAGTCACGTAACAAGTGTACACTAAATTACAGCGATTCGGCGTAGAGTAGACACTTTAAATTGAGTATATGGCAACTTCCACTGATGTGATATTCTGTCAGGCTGTTAGGAACGGCAGAGGTATACATTAAGCAGGGAAGTGCCTGATTTATGGTACTCTTTCCTGTTGTCTGCCTCTGCTGCTCTATCCATTTTGCAGACCTACTGAATGCTGAATGAGTGTAAGCTGTATTTCTAAACACACTCATTTTTATCATCAGCTTAAGCCATCATTTACATAATGGTTGAATTTGACTTGGAGGCTTTCAAGGGAATTACAACTTATTCCGTGGGGTAACTGGATGAAATTACCAGAATTCAATGCTCTCAGCATTACCAATGCAAACTGGTTCCAACTACTTCTACTACCAATCCCTATTTGTATATATAGCCTTCTTGAAAGTCTATAATTTAGAAAAATATGGTAGAATTACAGTCAAATATTTATTCTGATATGCTTACAGAACTGTTCAAGAAGACATTCTGGAATGGAGATATTTATCACTCCAGTGACGACAGTGTCATTAAGTCTTTAATACTTTAGGCTATGTATAACCTTTTTGGTAGAACTTCCATATAATTAGCAGACAGTCACAAAAATATTACTTTTTCCACTTATTTGCTGTCCCATCATATCCTAGAGGCACACCAGGCACATTTTTCACTTAAAACAAACACTACATGAAGATCTTTCATTGCTGAAATTCCCAAACCTTACTTTGTTTTCCTTTTTCTATATTAGGTGGTTTTGGTTTGTTTGGGGTTTTTTATATATATATTTAAAAAAATATTTGAACTTACTTTTGCTAATCCTAAAAACACTAGTGTACCTTCTTTTGTCATATCGTTATCATTTCAAGTATTTACTTAATGGAAGTCCAGATATTTTTATTTATCCAGTTTATTGAGTATTCTAATTTAGATCAAGACCAACACAAATAATGTGTGTATGGGAGGAGAAATAGATTTCTCTTGTAAGTACCTGAACAACTAGAAATCAGAGTTTCATGTGAAATCGATGCCATTTAAAGTCTTCAGTGAACTTCCACGGGAAGGCTGAGAAACTTACTTTTCAAAACTGTGACTGTTATGTGCAATCTATATAGATTACAACAAAATAGGCCTGCAGTTTGGATCACTGTCATGGATACAGCTTTTATATAAGGTACCTAGGGAGAACATCACTGTTAAATAAGAATTTTACAGGCAATATAACATCTCAAAAACCACTTGAAATGATTGCTTCCCTATATCCTGACTATGAGACACACACGTGCACCTATTACATTTGTTCTAACTTCTATCCTGAAGATATATTACCTTACATTCCAGAAGAGAATCAGTCTAATTATACTGGTTTCAAAAGCTTATATGGTTCTATGAGGAGAGGAAGTAAAAAAAAAAGAAAGAAAAAAAAAGTTTTTACAGTAATGGAACAGGTACTGTGTGACTGTGAGAGGAAGAGATCACCATCTGCTATGTTTTCTCATCTCACATCATTATTATATGACATAGTTCCTTCTCACCAATCCCAAGAGCATCAGACCTTACATCTCATCAGTGCTGAATGTGCCATCATCCCAACAATGGAAAGAAATATGTTTTTAGTATTAGCCAAAAATATTATTTGGATTGCTTTTTTCCCCTCAATGTTACAAATCCCTCCTGATAAGATTAATAAAGTGTACAATAGTATTTTCTTAGCTTCTTTGATAAAAGTTAATGAAACTCATGTCTTGCTGATGGATTTACACTAGTACAAGTTACTAACATCTCAATCTGCATTTTTAAATGAATCAGAGAACATATGTCATATTTCCAGATTCAGTAGAAATGCTGTGTGCTGCTACGTGTAGCTCTGTGTAGCCACCTAAGACAGGCTATTTTAGAATAACAATACACTTGCAGCTCAGAAGACAAAAACTGTGAACCCAAATTTCCCATGCAGTCAGTAAGAGGAAAGATTATTTTGACCACCTAAATAGAAGCCTACAGCACTTCATGCAAAACCCCCTTAAGACAGTTAATAGTTTCTTTAGAACTACATAATACCAAAAAAGAATCTTTTAATGCTCTGTGCCACACAACTCCACATATGAGTCCAACCTTACTTGTCAAGTAAGACTGCTCATTATAGAGGGAGCAGAAGAAAGGTACCCAGAGTGGGTGTGTTTTACAAACCAAAGGCATATTTCTGAGCCTACTGAGTTACTACAAGCACATTAATTTCATGGACTTTGCTCACAACTTGTAAATGGAAACATTTATGACTTTAGCTAAAGTTCTCAGGCATTGTAACAGGCTACCTGGGGAAGTGGTTGAGTCCCCACCCCCAGAGGAATTTAAAAGATGGGTAGATGAGGTGCTCAAAGATATGGTTTGGTAGTGGACAGGTATGGTTGGACTTGATCTCCAAAGGTCTTTTCCAACCAAAAAATTCTATGATTCTATAAACAGGTCCACTCTACACACTATCTGCTGCCTTCCTTCTGATGCACACACTTTGGCCTTTGTCACTAAATATATGGTTACAGTACTGCTCACAAAAACAAAACACTGTATTAGTATGGGCACAGAGTCCTGCCAAACAAAATAGCGGCCAATTGAACCTCCCCTACAAGACATTTTCTACTGTAAATTTAGTCTTTGAAAGTACCCTTCATGATGGCAGTCTTGGTATGGAAACCAATTTTGTTGACATTTGCAGTTTGTACCTATGAAGAAATTAAGTCCATTTACATTCTGACTCTAGACGATACTCTCTGAAAGATGTTTTTCTTTAAAAGAAATAAACTTTTCAATACAATGTCTGAGGCAACTTAAAAAAGTTAACTATTTTAGACTATTTTTTTTTTTTTTAGAATTGGATTGAAGTAAGTCTTAACAATTTTGTAAAATGGGGGAAACTACTTTCACCTGTAGCTTTACAGGAAAGTGAAGACTTCAACACCTCCAGTGCTTCTGTTCCTGCTACAGAAGCAACTTCTGTAATCCACTTTTTGTCACCTCTGAGAGCAGCTGGCAGCTTACTTAGAGGAACCTTTTTTGGTTTTTATTTTATTTTGCTTGGGTAGCTAAAAAAAAGGTTATTCTTGTTCATCACTTACAGATTCTTTAACAGTTTTATGTAAAGTAGTTTTTAATAATTACCAAGTCATAAATAATAGCTTTCAGAGCTTTTAAATGGGAGATTAGATATTGGTCTTTGAGCTGTCCTGCCAGCAGGTTTTTTGGTTTCTTATGTATTTTCTATTTCACTGCTTCTTTTTTTTTTTCTTAAATGAGATGCTCATATTTTATGATATAAAATTTGAAAAACTATATATATATTTGGATATCCATTTGGTTTCGTCTAATGTATTTGTATATAAATGTATTAATAAAGAGAGAAATCTGAAAATAGACAGGATTTGTTACAATTCTGGAATCTACACTATTTGCCAACTGTCTCTTACTTACCTAGAGTATATTTATGACTGAATAATTTATTACAATTAGAAATGGATTTTCTTATTGGAGTGCAGACCTGTGCATAGAACTTATCAGTCTACAGAGAAGTCATTTTAGTCATAGAAAAATTATATTTTTATGACAAAATGTAGATGAGCAAGGTTTTGTTTGATAAGTCTGTCTGATGTTCTTTCCTGTACACCAGGGGGTTTTTTATGATGTTGAGCCTTCAGGTTGCTGGAACGTGGCCAAGGTATGTTTTAAGTAACCAAAACCATTGTCAATCGTAGATAATTTTTTTTTTCTTTCCTTTTTATTTCACACACATTAAGTCCTCAGGCTTTAGCTGATGCTGTATGATAACTCATTAAACACTCAAAACTGACAGGCTACAGATAGCGCCACAGGATGACTTAGAAGCCTAAATCTGAAATATCTATGCTCTAATCTTCATTTGTGAGCCACGCTTAACACCAGGAAGGCTTTACCAGGAACATTTCTTACTGACATATCACAAACTCTCCTTGCTGGCACAACCCGAAGCAGCGAGGTTTTGACAGTACTGAGCAAATCAATGCTGAATAGGGTTCCCAAGATCTGGTTTTGATTCTCCCTTATGACACTCTGAGCCATTCTGCAGGAGGGCACCTGGCACAGTGCTCTAGCTGCAAAACACACACGGAGAAGACAACAGTGATGCCCATGTCTTTCCTCAAAAGGTCTCCTGGTGAAACCATTCTTCCCTTATGCCATGCATAATCAACTCTCTTGCTTCTCATAAAAGTGTGTCTTAATCATTGACTTAAGTGGTTTTTTGTTTGTTCCTCGTGTTACAGGGACACAGTTTAGTTGTTCCTCTTTAAATGGAATAAATGGAAGCTCATCAAGCAAAAGAGAAGAAAGAGCGATGGTTGGTAATGCAGCCTACCGATAAAGATGCTTTCTTAGAAAGACAGGAAGTTCTAATTCCTTCTATGATCTCTATGGAATACATCAAAATAACTAGAACAATTAGAGAAGAACATCTTAATCTTCCTCCTTCTGGGCGAGTATGCCAAAGCCACATGTCTGTCACTCCTTTTGGATCTGCCATGATATTAGTTTCAAGTCATGCAGAGCTCTTTTATTAGACTCCATTTCATCAACTATGAGCAATACTGCCTGCATTGATCTCCTTTCCTACATAAAAATCACAGAGCTAAGATCAGGATTTGAGCTGTGTCACTGAAATTTGTATCAATTCGCACTCCCAGGGTGTTCAGACACTCTCGGAACAACAAGAAGTCTGGAAAGCACATGCCTCATTACTGTGCCATAAAGCAATGCTGATTAATTCCTCCCTTGCCTTAATGCCTGCGTGTCTCAAAGTCTTTGCTGTTGATTCAGGGTTTATAGTGAATAGCAGACTTTAATGGTAATTTCTCTATTCACCCTATATGCCAGTACCACAAAAAGGCACTCCCCTGACAGAGTAAACTGGTCATGAGTCAGTCTACAGATGGCCTCAGCTGCCATCCATGATGTTTCCGTAGGGCATCCCATAATCCTCACCTTATGGCACCAACACCTGTAAGCAGCTATTGCTTTATAAAGTCATGAGGTAATGTCTAACGCTTTTAGAGAGGAGTTGCTTCCCTCTTTTGGAAGCTTATTCTTGTACTGGTTCCAGGAACAGGCCTTTTCACTGTCTGGGACTTTGTTCAAAAGCTATAGTGTTTTTAAGAAATTTAATACTATAGGCACTGAATGATTCCTAGCGCAGCAGTCTTTTCACCAGTTCTTTACTAACTGTACTTCTGAAGTTGGACGTATGCCTGTTCCTTTGTAAAGAAATTGAGTTGTTTCTGTCACAGCAGGCAGTTCTCAGCAAGCTTTAGATCCTATTCCCCACCCTCACTATACACTAGACAATTTAACATGTTTCTCTCACAGCGACTGTACACGAGGATAATAAATGACTAGCCGTTCCAAATCCTGCCGTGCCTCTGGCATTTTCCTCTTGATGATCTCAAGAGCACTATTAACACCAAATATACACCTGTGGCTAAGAGATAAAATAGCAAAGTACCTTCTTCCTTTGGAAGAATGCCTTGCAGCACAAGACTTATTCATCTCCCAAGTATTTTGTTTGGGTGCTCCCAACCACGCATTTAAGAACTACTCTACATTTCATCTGATACACAAAGCAACACTCAATGAAAACTCTGCTTTCCTCTACAACATCCTCCCCACCTTTTCTAAATCTTCTGGAACTGGATGATCTGTATCATAAAATTGTCATTTAATGGGAATTGAACATCAAACAAAGAAGGACAAAAGAATTATTTCCCTGAGAGCACCAAGACCAATTTTTACCAAGTCCCATTTGAGAGAAGCGCCAAGTTATGAATTTATTGGTGTAGTCAGGCAGACCCAGAGCGTGCCCGACCCCCTGGTACTGACAAAGTACTGGGGATCAACTTTGCTATTTTTCTGTTACAGAGAATGCTTTTGCAGTTTGAGCATGCTGGGCAACATCTGCTGAAGCTGCTACTGCCTCTCTCTTTTTATGTGCCATAATAAACTGCTTCCTGTGGAAAATAGAGTGCCAAATGGAGAGAAAAGAGGGTCAGATCAAAAGGGAGAAAATAGGAAAAAAATCTGTGCAGTAGGTTGAAGTTTAACACAAGTGAAGACGAAAGAACAGGCAAGCAGATGAGTGTCTCTGTTATCGGCCTCCCCAATGCTGCTTATGTCTCTGCCAACTTGCTCAACTAATCTTCCCACCATTCAGTAGGTTGACATCAAACACAAATAACAGCAGCTGCAAAGCATGCATAAAAATGTTGGAATTCAAATCTCTAGATGATAATGCAATACAATGGCACAGTCTTGATTCTTCCTCTTGTCTATTTATTATGGCAAGGCTAGCAATGAACCATTCCAAGCAGACAGTGCCAGCTCACAGGGCAGTTAAGCAAAATTTAATAAACTGAGCTAGCTAGGAAAACAGGAGGGGTAAAGGTGAAAGGCAGCAATTTCTGACAGAGATTAGAATCCATCAGACAAATTGCTGCCATTGGAAAGGCAGCTGTGAAAAACTAAGGTAATTCTGTCAGGTGAGGCCTCTTCTGCTGTGCCCTGCCTCTGGGATGGTTTAGGGATGCAAACACCTTCACAGAGCTTGGTGGTGTTCACCTGAGTTTGCTTTTACAGTTCCACTTCAGAAAGCTGTGCCGGAACTGACACCATTCACCTAGATTACTTATCAGTGACCCTGGGGAAAGGTGAAGGCTAGGACAGGGAGATAAATAAGAATCTAGTAAATCATGGTTTATGGTGCTGCATCTCCTACATGGCATGCTGCATACATCCTGTACTTATCCTCCACCCAGAAAACAAAGTATCTCCCCATTCATCACATTTCAAACAACATCTACACTTTTTTTCTGTCCATATCAAACAGATTAAACCCCTCTTTTGCTGTATATTTATGCTTCAGCTGACTGTTCTCAACTCATTTCTGCTCAGTTTGGATGAGCTCACGATGTCAACCCAACGTGACAGTTTCACCAACCTCAGCCCAGCTGCCAGCACTGCAGAGATTGTCTCCAATGACTCTGCTCTGCCCCTGGTCAGACACAGCTTCCTCCCTTTGACTGAAGGGTTCCATACATCTACTACGCATTTATTTTGTTGATGCCCCCTCCCTGGAAGTGTTTAAGACCAGCCTGGATGAGGCTTTGAGCAACCTGATCTAGTGGAGGGTGTCCCTGCTGAAGGCGGGGGGATTGGAACTGGATGATCTTTGAGGTCCCTTCCAATCCAAACCATTCTATGATTCTATGATTTTCCTTTGATTGACTTGAAAACTATTATTAACTAGCTATATTAGCCACCTATAATTATGACATGTTAGGAAACTTTTGCATGTAAGAAACCAGTGACTCAGCTGTCCTTGATGTGCTCCTGTTTCCCATTCTCCGATTGGCCCTAATTCCCACCAAACCAGCCTACCTTTGTTCCTCAAAATTTTACTTTAGTTCTTCTAGTAGAAGAGCACTCTCATAACTTATGCTTCCTTTGGGGATAAAATATTCATTAAACTCCTCCATGACTATTTCATCATTATTTCCATCATCTAAGGTTTGAAATATTTGTTCTGCCTTCATCCCCGTAACATACATAAAGGCAGCAGAGCTACACTTCCTTGACCTCTATTTTTGGCTCTATGGTTATCCTATACCAGGGCAAGCATCACTTGCTATCACGGCAAGCTCCTGAACAGCTAAACACACAACTTTCAGGATAATCCATGTCTTATTTTACCCTAAATATATACTTATATCCTTGTTTTACTAAACAACTCCTTTTGTACATACATCTGACCTAATTACTCACATTAGCAAATGATTTACAAAAGTTTCGAGTTCCACATGTACATTTACTTTCTGAACACATTTTCCACTACCCCTGAAGTGGAACGTACTGGTTACCACTGCATTTTGGTTTTGAGGAAAAACTGCTGCTGTTTGTCTCTTATTAAGAAAGTCCCATAACTAGTTAGATTTAAAAAATAATAATAAAAAACCACCACACAAAGCCCCTTCAAAACAACACTTCTGTTGAGTGTTGTCTGTCTCTCTGCAAGAATCGAGCCGGTTATTTGACTTTCTTACACATAACAAAGAATTAATCCCCCTCAAACTCAGAGCTCTCAGCTTTATCAGCGACGCCTCTCCACGTTAGTGCTTCAGAACCACCACTTGAACAATCTCCAAATTCATTTCATGAGTTGTTCTTCACAACTTCTAGTCACAGATTTCTTGATTTATCTAAGGAGACCTCAGCCCGTATAAGAGTGGCCTCCTTTAAGACTCTAGTAAGTTACGTTTAGGCTCTTTGTAAATATTTTTCACTACATTCACCTGCCCTTTCAAAGAAACCAAACAGATCATCATTCATTCACAAACTGAAATGCAACATGTAGTCTTTGGCAGCTGGGCACAGACAGATCAAATGGGGAAAAAAGAAAAAAAAAAAAAAGAAAAGCTGTATTTTGTATTTCTCCAGGAGCTAACTCTGCCAGATCTTTTGTGGCTTTCCTCACAGTTGTTCTACTGAGATAGTATTGTCCATACCCATTGACAGTACTCAAAATAATCCACATCCATAACAGGCTTAATGTTCGAGCCAGAACCTGACTCCTCCAAGTGGGAGTTAATATCACAGAGAATCAGAATCATTCAGGATGTAACTTGCTGGGGCTGTACCTGTCATAAGCACAAGTCATTATACCTGTGTGTGTGCAGGTACACGTGCTCACAAACACAGTGCTTAAGACAGGGAATCCTTTCTTTCCCTTTTCAGTTCACTACACCTTTCTTCCTCTTTCCATTTTGCATTTAGAAACTTCACCTTGGCTAAGGGGTGCAAGCTGAGAGATACAGGTTGCAAATTAAAGGTGCACAAATCAACACCCTCTTATTTTACTCTCTTGATACACATTGTTTTCCAACTGGCAATCACATGGATTGGTAACACACTAGCGTGGAGGTGCTGTCTAGGAACAGCATCTCCTCTGAGATATTTGAAAATGGGCATCTTGCTCAGCAGCACAGCTCACTGCATTCTTGCAAACATAGTGAAGAAATTGATTTTTCTTGAAAGAGGTGTGTGTGTGTGTGTGCATATAAACACCACCACACAAACATACACCAGACTTCCAAGTCTTTTTGGAGTGGTATCTTCTTGTACAGCAGCAGGGGGAAATAATAAATAAATATATTTCTTAAAAATCCATGTTTCACTTTCATAGAACCATAGAGTGGTTTGGGTTGGAAGGGACCTTAAAGCTCATCCAGTCCCAACCCCCCTGCCATCAGCAGGGAGACCTTCCACTAGACCAGGTTGCTCAAAGCCTCATCCAGCCTGGCCTTGGACACTTCCAGGGAGAAGCAGCCACAGCTTCTCTGGCCAAACTGGGACACTGTCTCACCACCCTCACAGTGAAGAACTTCTTCCTAATATCTAATCTAAACCTGCCCTCTTTCAGTTTAAACCCATTTCCCCTTGTTTTGTCATTAACTGCCCTTATGAAAAGTCCCTCCCCATTTAGGATTTTTTTTTTTAAATCCTAGAAGACTTCTCACCATGCTCCCTTGCCATTTTCTGTTCTTTCCCCTGCTGCATAATTATCTCTAGATATTTCTTTGCTACCAGGAGCTGCCAAATTATCATGAGATTATACTACAATATGTAGATGTCCTTATGGAAAAAAAATAGTACCCGAGGCCAAAAATTCATAACTCCAATAAGAACTGTTATGAAGTTTTCTTTTCTTAGATTCAAGTGATAACTCAAAAGAAACCACAGAATCTGTGAAGTGAAATGCAAAAGGAAAAACTAAGACCACTTGAAACTTTCATTACTTGCTTTTCCACCTTTCTCACAAAAGAATTAAAGTATAATTTAACTTACAAACTGAGTTTAAAATGGTCACACCACTAATGTCCAAGCCTACAAGCCTCTTCTATCCCAAAACATTTCCTCCTTAGAGTTTTTGTTGGGTTTGGGTTCATTTTTTCAGTTGTTTATGGTTTTTTTTTTTTTTTTCAACAGTATTTGGTTGTTCTTCCAGTGCACTGCTTGTGCTGCATTAAGTGAAATAAAATCAATACTATGTATACACCAATAAGTACTTTCAAACACATAAAGATGTCTTCCCTTCTGCAAGTTAAGAAATGCACAGTTTTCCCATCAGTGCAATAAAGTTAATGGCAAAAATACTGAAATATTTTAGGTTTTTTGAACAGTGTCTCTATTTCACTCTTATTTTTTTTTTCCACACTGTAGGTTTCAAGGGTAAGAATAAAACACAAACTCCCATCATGTATACCACCCAATTCTTGGCTGAAGGCATATAGCTCAGAGATAATACTAAAAAAAAAAAAATAATCTAGTATTTCAGTACAAATTTAAAATGTTTACCCCTCTAATCCCTTGTATAATATACATAGAACTGAACTGTCTAATTTTGCCAATTATATTATACTATTAAAAGCTACTTAATTCAGAAAATGCGAGGCAAATTCAATTCGTATGTAAATCTATTGAAGTCAATAGTCATGCCCATCAAATTTGAGTAAAAATACGTGTTTTTCTTTTAGTGAGGTAATTGATAATTCATTTACAGGTTTAGATTTGTGGTTTTCCTGAGGATACTTTGTACAATATATAAAAGCAAATATCAGAGAATATAGTGCAAGAGAAACACACACAAAAAAACACCTTGGAGAAAATAAAAAAGGAGAATATATATAGGATGAGATGGATATTGGCTTTGATTGGAAGAACTTATATTTATCATCACCTCTATCTTATCTGCTAGTCAGTCCCGGTGTATGATTTACAGAGGTAGGTCTTTCCCAGCACCACGCCACAAGGTAGTAGATAACACAAAGCAGAAGTGTAGTTAAAATTCTTATTATGTCCTACATTTTCCTACTGTTGCCTCTAAGGCAAAAAGAGACCATTGAGCTGTATTGTACCGAAGCCTTCAAATGTAATTTCCACCTAATGCTTTGCATTAATATGTGGAATCTCCGAGTGCTCTGCTCTATTTCAGAGCGAAAGAATGACTCACATACAGAGTGAGGCACATCTGTTATTAAATACGCCAGTGGTATTTACACTGCACAGCCAGACGGCAGAACCGCCTCAGAACTGACAAGAAGAAGGTTTCACCACCAAATAAAAAGGTGGAGTCAATTCGTGTAGACAGATTGCCAGGACTCCAAGCAGAAAGCAAACAAAAAATTAGCCTGGCATTCAATACTTCTGCAGAAATTACTAAGTTATCATTAATAATTACAATTGGACAGCAATATTAGCCTCTGCCTACAGGATACAGCTTACTCAGTCAGCAAGGTTATGTTTTATAACTCCGCATGGACGAGGTCTCCCAGTCAGATATCGACTTGTTTTAGACCTGCATGTTTTCCAGGAACTGGCCATACTATTGTTTTTAATTACATACTTATAAATTAATCCCCAGAACTTAAAATCTTTAAGTTCTTTCCATAAGCTTATATTTTTTTAGCTAGTGTCAGTGCTTTAAAAATAAGATATTATCACTCCATTTTTTGCTGGGGAAAATGCATAGCTCTTCCTCAAATAGGATTCATGAAATCACCTTGTTTTAAAAAATAATAATGACAATATAGTATATCAACACAATAATATATATTCAACTGAAAAGAGTTTCCTCATTTTTTTATCATCCATGTTGCATTCTGAAGCAGGTTTCAGCAACATACAGTTCTGGTTTCTTCTCTGCATTGCTGTTCTCCTAGCACCGAATTTCATGTGAGATCTACTTCCCTACCACAGACTCTTTAGTGGATTCCTTTAGCTTTTTATTATCCATCTGTACTGGAAGACTATGTGATCAGAATATAAAATAAATGAAAACTAATAAAAAGGCATTTTCATAATGTACCATAATGCATGTGGATCTCAGCAATTGTGCAACAACTTCTAGCACCGTGTGAGCAACAGGAACCATTTTAAAAAGCAGAAGATTTTAATGGTGGGTAGTAGACATAGCCACATATTGAAAATTTTAAAACAAAACCATTCTGGCCCCACTGGACTCAAGGGCAACTTTTTTTATACACAGAGGCTTTACCCAGAGTCATTGTGTTGTGGTCCAAATAATATCCAAATCTGAAGCAACTTGAATTCTTATAGTTCTCCTGAAGATATCCCACTGCATAAGTGCAAATATAGAAATGCTTTTTGTTTTCAAAAATACCATATATTAAGAAATCTTGACAATGCACTCTAAGAATTAATTCATTTTCACACAGTCTCGGAGTTAAAAAAAAAACAGACAGCAATAAAAATGATGCGAAGAAAATGGCAACTCTTTATCCTAAAAGCCCAACTAATGCAGTTTAAAAGTTAATAAAATGGAAATTAAAAGACACTCAGCCTAATATTTTTTGTCACCTTAAAAAAAAAAGTGTTGACAACCCCCTACCTATAATAATACCTGCATAAAACACTAAACCTTTTTCCAGTACATTCTTTACTGCTATTAGTTTACCTTTCATGAATCATACTGGAAATTTAGAAGCATTTTAACATAGAACTTACTGTACAAATATATTTCTAAGTTATACAGCTTCAGTTTTAAGAAGAACTGCAGTCCAGAGTTTGAATCTGAGTATCAGAGAACCATAATGGAATAAAAGACTATCTGATGATCAAGAACAATGTTTCAATGATTGCTGACATAAGCTTTTCAATATGCCTATGTGTATGCATCATTTTGGATCCAGTTTCTTAAACACACCCTATGGCAGAAATCCAAATGAAAACAATGAGTATAGAATATTGATCCAAGTTAAGATAAAAGCCAAGTTCCCACTCAAGATTTTACTAGTGAGGGTTGGGGTTTGTTTTGTTGGGGTTTTTTGTTGTTTGGTTGTTGGGTTGGTTTTTTTTTTTTTTCTTACATTCTATCTTATTCTTCAAAATCAATTAATGGCAAACTTTTTTTCATTTATAAAGATTTATCCAAGTGCAGACTGTATGACTCTATACTTAGCACTTATATTTTGGTTCATATAGACCAGAGAAAAAACAACCTTAATGCTCTAAGTAAAACCATTTAAGAGGATTTCCCTCTATCACTCTTTGTTACAGTCTCTGCATCCCCCAGAACTGATCCTCCACACAGATCCCTTCTGCACAAATGACATTACTGTTTCTGCTTCTCCTCCCCATCCCATCCTACTCCACACC
>NW_010332364.1:0-4611 GCF_000700745.2 Antrostomus carolinensis
ATTAATTAACAGGTGGGGTTACTAGAGGTCAGCTGTAAGATGATGCCTCAGTTTTCTTCTCCTCTTTACCATGGGTGATGTGCGACTCAAGTTTGGTGCTTGTTTGGCTCCTGCCATGGATCTTGACCCAACATGGGGCACATCTGACCTCAGCCAGACACTGAGCCAAACAGCTACTCTTCTGGCATGTCAAGAGAAGATTGTTGTCCCCATGTCCTGTTGTGTTTCCTCCCCACCCCTTTTTTTTGCTGAGATATCTCATTTCATAGACCTCTCTTGGCTGTGCTTAGGGCTTTCTGAGGGGAAAAGGTGCCACAGTTGTGCCCAGGCACCTCCATTGGGTCTTTGTGCTGTAGGTCACTCAGGAAATGATCTCAGTGGTGTTCAGCTGTGCTCCACCTTTGGGGAATTTGTCTGTAAATAGACACGTTTCCCTTTGGACTCCATCTGCACCTGGCTGTGGGAGTCAACCACCGCCACCACCACTTGGCTCCCAACAGCCCCCAAAGTGTTGCTTTGCTTTCTGTCTCCTCAAAATGCACAGACACTGGTATCGTGCCCAGCGAAAACAGAACAAAACCAACCCCGCTCGGACCTGAACAGGCGACTGGTGGCCTGTGGAGAAGCCTGAGAGGAACCAATTTATACAAAAGAGGCAGATTAATGAAATTAAGAAACTGATCTCACTGGCAAAAGGACAGTGAAGACCCTTTAATGGCTGCAGTGACCTCAGATGATGCTGAAGAAAAAAGATAATTAGTATTTCTTCTCATACACCCATGTCACCTTCAGAAACAGAGGCACTGAACCCTCGATTCATGTATAAAAACGAGAGTCTTTCTTACACACAGAGTTAAAGAGGAGTTACTTCTGGGGAGAGGCAACCACCATTATAAAAACCACACCGTTTATTTGGTTCCATCGGTATTTATTTGGTTCCATTGTTATTTATTTCACCAGCCACCTCCACTCCCTCTCCCATCGATCACTTTTTTATTAGACCTTCCCTTCCGTTCACCCAGCGCCGTGTGAACGCTCTGGGTGTATTTTCAACTGCACTGTGAGGGGAATGCAAATATCTTCTGAAAATATTGAGGTGATGGCAGGAAAAGCAGATAGGAATTAGTACAAATATCATCGGGAAGGAGGAGTTTTCCCGACCATCTCACTCCTTAACCATGTTCTGTTTAAAAAACTAGGGCTTTCTAGACTTCATCATCTACTGTGGAAATAACAATGCAAGCACTCATACAGGTGTCGGAGATGGTTTTATTCTAAACAGGGGAAATCACGGCAGATATTTGCAATCTGTGTGTAATACCACATACACAGGCTCTGAAAAATTCACCTTCAAATGCACATTCATCAGTGTAGGAAACTGTGCAAACCAACGGAGGATCAAGTGCTGCAGATTAGTGGTCATTTCCTCCGAGTACAAGCTCCCCCGTACGTAACCACGCTCGTATGAAACAGCAACAGCAGCTGCCATTACAGCTCAGACACACATTTTATTGCTAAATCTTCTCTGTGGCACACAATTCAAACCATATTTTTCAACTATAAAAAGAAAACCAAACCCTGCTGCGTCTTAGCCAGGATTCAGCAGATACATCGGAGACAACTCGATTCCAGTGACACTGTGTGTCAGCGCAGGGATGGAGAGCAAACAGAAGTCCTCTTCTAACTGCCTCAAGGCAATAGTGGCTACAACAATGAGAATAAATGTCTGTCTGGAAGGATAAAATTGTTCAGTCAGTTCAGAAACATTTTTCAGGAGCCTAAAAGTCACAAGCCAGAAAGCAAAAATAAATTATTATTTTCCTAATCAAACAAAATGTGCTGAGCCTGGCTTGGGTTTGCAAAGAAATAAATAAGTTGTCAATACTGAGTCAGCTCAGCGCCGCAACTAAGACATAAGGTATGATTCTTCCCACTTCAATTAGCCACAGCATGTTCGTTAATGTCAGCTGAGACACAGCTGGGCCTTCAGCCTACAAACTCTAAATCCCATGAGGAACCACCACTTAAGTTAGTTTAGTGCTGAACTAATTAATTGTAGGCAGTAAATAACTTACAAAGTAACGTAATGATTTAGATCACATTTCAAACCACAGCAACCCCCACCCCTGTGGTCATATTGGTCAGATCAGAGGACATTCCAATTCAGGGACCATGGATTTGGTATCTAATGGCATCCACAGTCATTGGGATAAATTGACTATTTAGATGATGATACTCTACTTGCCCACCCATGTCCCTTTATGTGAAACCCTATTGCACAAAGGCAAAGTCTGACATCCCAACTGGAACCCAGCAGCTCACAGAAATGGGATCTTACTGCCCATCCAACAAATAGAATCACAGAATGGTTTGGTTTGGAAGGGACTTTAAAGATCATCCAGTTCCAACCCCCCTGCCAGCAGCAGGGACACCTTCCACTAGACCAGGTTGCTCAAAGCCTCATCCAGCCTGGCCTTCAACACTTCCAGGGAGGAGCAGCCACAGCTTCTCTGGGCAACCTGTTCCAGTGTCTCACCACCCTCACAGCAAAGAATTTCTTCCTAATATCTAATCTAAACCTGCCCTCCTATTCCTCCAGTTTAAAGCCATCACCTCTTGTTCTGTCAACTCCCTGCCCTTGTCCAAAGTCCCTCCCCAGCCTTCCTGGAGCCCCTTCAGGTACTGGAAGGCTGCTAGAAGGTCTCCCCGGAGCCTTCTCTTCTCCAGGCTGAACAGCCCCAACTCTCTCAGCCTGTCCTCACAGCAGAGGTGCTCCAGAACTCAGATCATCCTTGTGGCCTCCTCTGGACTCGCTCCAGTAGGTCCACAGAAAAAAATTTGAGGAAATCTCAGGGATCAGCACACCTGGAGTGCAGGGGACGAGCCTCACCCTGAGAAAACCACCTGCCTGATGATGATATCTACCCTACCAGGTAAGTATAATATATATATACTTATTTTATATTAATATAAATAAATCCTACCTTCTGCTTTCATTCACATCCTACCTATTTCATTCACAGTTTCCTCTTTTCTGCGTTGTTCTCCAGCTTCTCTCCTTGAAATCCAAGCTCCTTCACCTCCCCTTCCACTTTGGGCCAGTGCATTTCTTGCAATGGCAACAGGACCATGTACTGAGACCACAGCAGCTCTGCAGCCCCCTAGATGTGAAGAAAAGAGCCCCCCCAAAGGAGGGAGCCATCCACTGGTGCTGTGCTAATGAAGGGCTGGGGCTGCTATCATTGTAATGCTCAAATAAAAGCAGGAAAGGTAGGCAAGCATGTGCCCAAGGGAACAGAGTTCCTTTATAGAAAGAAAGGAGGGGAGGAGATGAATAGGTGAGACAGTCTCTCATTACCAGACATGACTTCACCTATAGGCCTTCCTCTTGCCTCCCAGCAATGACACTGGCTTTCTTTCACAGCAATTCATGCATTTCAAAGGGCCAACAGCATAAAAGGATTCTAAAAATAGGTTAAAGCCTGAAACCAAAGAGCAGCTTTTTCATTAGCAACAAGAGAAGCAGAAGGGGAAAGAATTGTAGGACGGAGCTCTCCAAGTGTGCCAAATGACTTGTAGTTTACGGATTTTCTGCTGTCGTACAGAAATTCTTCTAGCATCTGGGCACATTTCAGATGTGCAGTAACTGATATAGCTAGGACCTGCCATGTGTGCTCTCCTTACACTGAGGAAGATTACTGGGAATCAGGGTGTTGGGACACAGACACAGGATCATCTGCACTGGAACAGGAAGCTTGCAGAAGCTCAGGTGGTGGCAGAAAGTCATCTGTTGGGGAAAGATCCCAGTGGAAAAGAGACAGAGCCGGCTGGGAGTTGCATCGTTGCTATGCTCTGACACAGCAGCTGGGCACACACTCTGGTTTATAAAGTATCAGTTGCAGAAGGTGGATTCTCTGCATCCTACACACCCTTGGACATCTGCACTTCTGTGGAGAAGAAACCCTTTCCATGCTCACCAATGTTCACACTTTATCCAAAGGGTGCAATTCATCAAAACACTGATCCCAACCTTGAAAGAGCCTGTATAAGCCAAATTCTTCAGCTATCTTGGAATAAAGATAGCAACTAAAAATCATTTTTCCAAATGGATGGAGGTTGTACAGATGGAGACTGCATTGCTCCTACACCAGAACCAATGAGACTTTTGACAGTACAAAATGACCACAAAGAAGTTGCCAAAGTCACATCTGAAGAGATGCTGGTATCTGGGAAAAGCAAAGCAAAAGCTTTCTGTGCTGCCTCTCTCTCACCCTTTGTCTCAGCTTTAGCCTTGGAAGATATCTGGTGCTTTAAAGACCTTGGCAGACAGAGGTAGAACTCACTCAAATAAATCAATTAAGAGGTCCACTTCTGAGCTACTCGGATTAGACTCTCTTTAAAGTTAATAGACATTGTACAATTCATCATGCACTTAAAATAGAGAGCTAAAATAGGGCAGGTGAGTCATGCCTAAAAATACCTAATCACCTCCATTAACTAATAAGGGAAGGCTGGAGTGCCCAGTTCAGCTGCAGATGTACATACATCACAGGTTTCTGAGGTGGTGAGAAGTGAATCTCACCCCAGGTTCCCGTCAGTCACTCTCAGTAG
>NW_010332364.1:4625-19910 GCF_000700745.2 Antrostomus carolinensis
AGGAGTGGCCCCTTCTTTTCCACCCCTGCCTGCAGATGAGCTGCAGCAATACTTGTGTTATGCTTTGCTGCCTTTCTCTGGCCACCTCCTCTCTTCCCCCAGATCCAAAGCTCAGGAACGTGCCAGTCAAGGCTGAGATCTACAGCACAGCTCCTTTCTCTTTTAAGGTATATTTGAGGAATGTGCCAATCCTGGAGATCAGAGGTACTGAAAACCGAGGCTCTTAGCCCTGGCTCTGTATCCACGACACTGCAGAAGAGCCAAGCACCATGTGTCAGATGAGTGGGATAAATCCCTTCCCGGCCATGGCACACAGTGCTGCCTGTTGTGCCTGCCAGCCCCCTCCTGCCGTTAATCAAGGGGCAGCTCCTGGGATTTAGGCTTTAATGTGATCCAGCAAAGCAGGGGAGAGGAGCTGTAGCGAGAGACATGGTTGACTTGTGATTATCTTCAAGGTAGGTGGGGAAGAAGAGAGAAGGTCCTGGTGTGTCAGGTCAGAAGAGTTTAAAGACAAAACTGCATGGCCATGGCCTGCAGGGATTGTTATTGGCAGGAAAGTCACCTTTGGGGCTGAAAATCACATAGTGCTCTTGGAAAGAAAAGCACTTATCACTGAGAAGAAAAGACTTTCCCTCGCAGGGCCTGACGAAAGCAGTGGGAAGACTTGCATGTATTTGAAAGCTTCATTTATCCATGTTGTTATTGTCACCTCCAGAGAGGCTGAGGTGGGGAACAGAGCTGCCGGGAAAGGATGGGATAATTGTTTGGGCAGCACACTCCGACCTAGAAACCATACCTGACTTCTGTATCAATTCCAAAAATAACATTTCCCCCACCCCCCTCCCCCAATCAAATCTTCTTCCTGCATCCCTCTAATATCACAGTATATTTCTCATGATCAATGCTTCTCCCCTGGTAACTAAGATCTGTTTTCGCCATGGGAGACCATGACTTCCCAGATCAGGATACACCAAGTGCTACTGGAAAAGCCCTTGGTTCATGCTCTGGGCTGCCCAGCCCAAACTCTTTTCCTCAGGCATGAGATGCATGATATTCTTGGTGTGTATTAAGATTTTTATCTTGGGTTACTATGAGCAGTTTAGCTTTCCTTCTCAGCACTCCTAGACAACTGGCTGTCAGGAACCATACACAGCTCCTGACTGGTTGCCTGCCTTCCTACCCACATTTCCCTGCTCCCAGGCTCTGGACCATTCCTATCACCAGAGATAACCCTCTGCAGAGCATCTCCCAGCATGGTGCTGAACTCCCCAGAGTCAATCCTGACGCTGACCAGCAGTCCTCTGCTAGCATGCAGGAATGAAAGAACCGCTCACTGTTTGTCCTTCCAAGGAACTGTGGGCATGTTCTGGAATATTTCCACTTTTAAGTACCTGTTTGTACATATACTTAATATAAAGAATTCAGTCAAAGCTACTTTGGAATTATCAATAACTTACCGTTGCAAAAATGGATGCCTTTTGGGTAACTATCCCAATGAGTGCTGTGCAGATTCTTGGTAATTAGCCCTGCAAATACCATCATTAAACTTTAAACTAATATAAGGAAAACGTGCAACAGAGCATGCTAATAACAGCACAAGCCAGATTTTTATACTGAATGTCTCCATAAAAATATTCTTTATAACACCTTTGGCACAACTGAGACCTTGCATAATTAAATTTGATTTCACTTTCTTAGAACTCCAAGCATAACTGGAGATTTCTAATTAGTTACAATTATTCTTTTCAGAAATGTGTTCTATTTAGTATAATCTTGTATTCATCTAGTCAAATGCCATATGTATTTATTATTATTATCTCCTACTGATAGCTTTTTAACTGAGACTTTTTGACCGAGATAAATAACTACATGCCTTCCAACCACAACTCTTTGTGTGGCATCTGCTCTGGGTGGTAAAATAATTTCCTAAGTGAAAACCAGAAGTTTATGGATAAGATAAGATAATTTTCCATTCTACTATTTTAAGTAGAGATAAAAATGCAGGCTGATTATCTTCTAAATCTAACACTTCCATACCCTACCCTACCAAAAGTTGCTAATAAAGTGGCCTCAAGAGAACTTCTGTTCTCATTAATGAAACTTCCTCACCTAATTGTGTTTCCCTTCTGCTAGAAGACAGTAGACAAGTAGGGTACAGTTTTCTCTCCATGGCTACAACCCCTGGCTGGCTAGCATGCCCATGAGCAATCCTCGTACTACTCAGTGGGAGATGCAAGTATTGCAAGGCCAGTAACATCCAAGTCTAAGAAACCCACCCTGGTTATCAGTCAAAGATGTATATTGGCCTGGGCGGGTGCAATGCTCAGCAAGGTGCCTCCAAACACAACCCACACCTGCGTGCTACCTGTGGTCCTGGAGCCACAGGCTGTCAATTACAAGAGCAACTAGGCAAAAAAATACCTCTGTTACCTGCACAACTGTGCCCCGAGCTGAAAAAGCCCAGATGCCATCTCTCACAGCGTTCACTCAAGCAAGAGGCAGAGGTTGAATTACCAGCTAAAATGGCAATAGACAAAAAGCGATAAATTTGAGAGCAGAACACGGGAACTTATTTACTTCTCGAGAAATTAATGAACCTCGTGAGCTCAGAGGTTGCAAAGCAAATTAAATAAACGTCTTTCCTTTTTAAAATCTGGAGAATTACAGCAAGTGGAATTGACTTCATGCTTAATTCACTACAGGTACCAATCTGGGGAAATATAGAAGGGAAATAGCAACTCAAACCTATATCAGCATGAAAACATTAAACAAAAGAATTAGAGCAGGTCAGGCAGTAATGCTTAACTTTACATATTATGTAAGTTATTTTGTTACAGTGCTGCTTGCCATTTCTTCAATGCTTTATATTCACTGATGTAGGACACAGTATGCCTTTGGAGGTGATGCTATCACACACGAGGCTTTGAAAAGATGCACCAGCAAGTTAAAAATAATTGAATTTAGAAAATCATTTGTACTTACCGAGTACACTGATGGGTCTCAATGCTTTCTAAGATAATGCTCTATCTGACTTAGTTTATTGTTTTCTCAATACCAAGCATTTAGAAATCCTAAATATAATACCAACATCATGTTACTTAAATAAATAATGAGATAATTTTATTTTCTTGCAGAATTTTATGCATACAGGTTGCTTATTCTCCATGCTTTCCCCATTTTTTTTCTGGATAGGAGCGTTAGAAATTTATGTGGGGGGAGAGGGTGAAAGAAGATCAAGTTTAAGGTTACTGTGCTCCAGCTGGGACATCAAGAAGCATATTAAGCCCTTCCCCCAGAATTTTAGGTTAATGATACAACCACAGCAATTTACAATAATTTAAAAATTACCAATTAAATTGGTTTTTGTAGGCCTAGTCTCAGACTCAATCTCTTTTGTTAAGAAATATACTTGACAAAATTGGTTTCAACAATTCATAAAGTGAGAATACTGAAATTTAGCATCTGGATGCACACACTTGAAAGACAACTCTTTGACTGTATGAAAAAATATTTTGGTACCAAAAATTAGTGGTTTATGGAATATAGCAGAATCCAGTCCATGATTTTTAATATGCCAGTGTCAAATATGATAGATTAAACAAGAGGTTTCATATTCAGCATATAAAGCTCTCTATCTAGGTCATTGACAATGCTCTATTGTAAAGCAGTAATAAGTTTTATAGTTTCATTAAAATATTACTTCTTGTTTTGTGTATTAAGGATGATTTCTTATCCTGTTCTGTTTATATCTTATAACTGTTTATATCTGGCACAACTATTTAATTATCAATGTAAAGAAGCAATTCAAAATTTAATTGTTACTTTAATGTAAATTGTTCTTGCCTAAATAATTGGTGGGAAAGACAAGCACGGACATTTGGAGTCAGTGGTTGTTATTCCTTCTGTCTCTTCTTATCTTTGTGGTGGTTCTCTCTCTCTCAAGGCCCCTAGAGAACACACCTTTTGGGGGAGACGGTTTGAATTCCCCAGCCTTGTATCATTAGAGATGGGGAATTATCTGAATATGCATCTCTTCTCTGTCCTCCAAAATCTATATATTCATCCTGCCTCCCATGTGGTTAAGTACCTGATTTTGCATACAGTCCTCAATCTTCTGCATCATGAGGAGCCTGGAAAGGCACAGACAGCTGATCCTGGAGCTGGCCCATTTGTCCAAATGCCAACCTAAAAATGCTCAAATTTAGTAAACTAGGCAAAAGGCCAGGCAGCAAAATGGTAAAATCTGTGCTTGACAGTCAGGATTGAATCGTGCTCTGCTCCTTTGCAAGGATCTTCCTCTTGCTGGGTTCATGGATGTTGTTTCTGGAGGTCCCAAACTACTACCATAGCACTGCAACCTACTCCATCTTCACTCAAACTCTTCCACCCCTGCTTTTCACTATTCTGTAATCCATATTTACATATGTGGTCCAACCCTGTGAATAAATCTTTGATGGTCCCTTAACCCCAAGGGAGAAACTACCTGGATATACAACCAGTGTATCCCCTGGGAGAGAAACAGTCTTTTCCATGATTATAAGCCAGCCTGCATGATATGATTTTCACAGCAATTAATATATTTAATAAACTCATAGAATGACTTCCTGTCATAATGTTTAAAATTTCATTACGATCTGAAGAAAATACTCTGGACTAGAAAACAGGTTATTCTGAAGAAGGTAAGTTCGCAGCTTCCTCCCACTCTGCCCTCCTAACATTTTAATATATAAGTATTTTCTTCAAAAGTTAAATAGAATTGTAATCTGGTGCAGGGAATAAAAGTTATAAAGATAGAAATCTCTACCGACATTTACGTGGCAAGTTAAAAAAAGTAACAATTTTTTCATGCTTGGGGGTATTTTTCCCTCAGAAGTCACTTTTTAATCTGATTTAAATCCAATTAAGTCTGAACATCTAAAATGAAGAGCAAGTCTTTGAATTTATGTATAACTGATTTAACTAATCACTATCTTACTGTAGAGCTACTAAGGAAACAAACTATGAAAAATAAATGTGAAATTAGATCCAAATCACAGGCAGCCTTGATTTTGTTTTCAAAATAAATAAATAATCATTCTGCACAAAGCACGGGCCTCTGTTTGCTACCGGCAATCGGAGCTGCAGTTATTAGATTGAAATCTAATGGTGAAAAATTATTTTCTGGTTCAAAAAAGACACTGCAGTTTTTCCTTTCACATTTAGGACAGCCAGTACTTGTTTTCTTTGATAAAACCTCCTCCAGACAGACTGAGGACACCGCACCAGCTGGAGAAGCCCCAGCACTTCAACAGCTTTACCCCATTTTTGCTGGCCACGCATTTAGCACTTGGATTCTTCAATTTCTTACACCAACTTTAACCAAGTGTGCTGAGACCTTGCTGGCTGGTCGCTCCCCTGGCCACTTGCCAGGGACCCAGCCATGATGCCAGCCTGGGAGGTGTCCCACCATCTCTTGTACTCTCCTTGCCTCCCAGAGGAGGGGATGGGCATGAAACCCCTCTGGATAGACAGCTCTGACACCATGGTCATCTACGTGACCCACACACCAACATCACCCAATGCCCGAGCAATACAACTCATCGCTGAGCTGCCTCCTGAAGAGGCTGCAAGCGCTGCAGAGGAGGTTCATTAGGGAGGGGAGTTTGAAGGACAGGTAGGAAGCACTACCCTTTCATCTTCCCCTTGCTCTGTTAGATTCTGCTCTTCCTCGTTTGCCAGCACTGACACTGAATGCTAATCAGATCGGGCTTTAGCCAGCCTCAGGCTGCTGTTTCCAGGTAATTAAGTCCAGGTGTCCCACACTTTACTCTGACTTCCTTGTACATCAAGCAACTTGGTAATTCAGGGATATTTCAGAAGCACATCTGAGACCTGGCAATCTCAGTTCCTGCCACATCTTATCTCCAAGTTGAAGAAAGAGTGCATTACTGTCATCACAACTGTAGCAAGCTGCGTGTTATAGACTATCATAATTGTATAACTACAGGATAATGGAACAACTTTTAGAGCTCTCTGCCATAAAACACCTTCCATTAATGTCGCTGTCTGCTTTATATGTGGAAATCACTATCTCATCAGTGAGATGCCACTGGAATGCTGCCAGACACCGTGTGCCTCAGTGCCTGATAAAGCAGCTTTCTCACCACGGATCACAAGCTCCATAGCTGCAGGCAGAGCTCCTCCCAAACCGGTTAGTACAAATTAACATCTGCATCCAGCCTCCTCCAAGAGATCTCACTGACATTTTTCCTTCCCCTCTCACAGGGATGCTCCTGTACGTTGGAACTGGGCTCCCAGAGACTGCATCTGGAAAAGCACTATGCACAAGCAGCTCATTTCTGAAAGACCTATTGGCTGTCTGTCATAGCTCATATCCACCTGCAAACGCTGCTTGTAACAGCTCAGAAACCCTGCCCAGGCAATAAGAATCAATATGACAAACCCAAAATGACAGCTCTTGACTCATTACCTCATTCCTTTCCACGAAATACTTTTTTTTTTTCTCCTCCTCTTTTGAACTATGTAACAGATTACAAAGCTTTCAGAGGGCAAAAAGGGGGAAATCTCACATAGGTCCCTTGGAGATATGTCTTGGATGTACATACAAGGAAAGAAGTTTAGATTATTTCTTAAACCTCAGCACAATTCTGTGTATCCAGCCCGGTGCTGAGACAACAGGCAGCAGTCAGCTTGTGCTGTGATTTGCCAGTGATTTTTCTCAAGGTTTAAAGGAAAGGATTACTCTGCTAGAGGTCACCTTAATTTTTTTTTATGATACTTGTTTTTGATAATAAAAAAATTACCACAGGTTAAAAACCAAACAAACAAAAAAAACACTTCAAGGATTTTTTTAATCCACTTGAAGATTCTCCCATTCAGTCCACAACCTATAAACGTTCCAATTTCTCATCTTGTTTGCAATCCCTACCTAATAACCCTTGGCACTGAAGAGGATTAAGCAACAGGATGATTTTTACAAATCATATCTTACTTGCCAAGCACTAACTGAATGCCATTAAAGGTTCAGGCATTTGAGTTGGAATTGCAGGTATTTCTCTTCCTCCGAAAACAGCTCTGAGGAGCCCACAGGCAACAGCAGAAATGCAAGAGGCTGATATGCAAACAAACCTCAGGTTAGCTCCCAAAGTTTGTTGGAGCTGTTTTTCAGTCCTGGACCTCTCCATCACAGGAATCAGCCAGCCATATAAAATTGGATTCCTAAATTGCCATGGTGCACTGTAAGCTGCTCCAGTATTGCCGTTTTACCCCATATCTTTAAGGATGTTATACTCCAGTTAGCCCAGGTGTCAAGAGGGAACAGGTTTCTGTCCTTCTTTCCTTTCAGATTGATGTATCAGGAGATTTATTTTTCCTGGGTAATTTTTTCCTCTAAATATTGACAGCCAGGAAAATTGAAAGAAAAACATATCATCGAGAGATTTGAACCATTTCCTCTCCTTTCTGGAAAAAGGTGAGTTAGTTAAAAGCTAATAAAAAGAGATGTATTTGTGGGAGAACAAAATTAGCTATGATATATTTTAAAGCACTTCTGATATATTTATTAAAAGTCAAGATGTGCTTCAAAAGAAATCCCAGTGCACTTTCAAAAAATTGCATGTCTTAAAAAAGATGCACTTAAGAATTGAATCAACACTTTTTTTTTTGTTTTTAATTGTATTCAGATTTATCAGTGTGGTACCAGCAGTAGGGAGGGTTTTACTGCAGCATTCTAATTAGCACAACCAGATCTTCTATAAACTCGAGCACTCCAAATTTACAACAATAGGGAGAGATGGGTTTATGCACAAAGCATTTTTACAGTATTTATTATGGAACAGTTTTCTCCTCTCCTGCCTATACTGCAGTCAGTGTGAGAAATGCAAAGAAAGGAAAAATAGGATGGACATTGCTGATGGCAATGTACCTTACTGATGAGGTGGCATTCATTATCTTCCCCTGTAAAACTGGATTTAGGTATGTCACCATTTTAAATATAGCAGAAGCAGTCAATTAAGTTCTATTTCCCACTTATAAGCCAATAAAGAGAATAAAGAAAGTCAATGGTGAGGGGGAGGAGGGGTGGGAGAGTGAGGCAGGGAAGGAGAAAGGCACAATTTAGGAATTGCTCGAGCCTGCATTTGATTAAGAAAAACAAGGTATGGCAATTCATACACACACAAACACATTCCTATTATTCAAGGCTCAGCAAATCTCCCAGAGGACAGTTTAATGGCCACTATCTACCCTGCCCAGATGAAGTCCCGTTTCTTAATCCCCAGTCCTCCTGAACTTTAATCCACTGCTATTTAAATTTGTCATAAAATCTTTTATTTGCCTTGCCATGTTATTACCTAATCAGTAAGTATATTATGTCCTAATAACTTGTATGTGTTCACTTTGGTAGGTGAGTAGAGGATAGGTTACTGTGCCTTCCTGAGCTCGCTCTAAATAAAGCCACCGTATTTAAAAACTAGAGAAGAAATGGTACAGCAAGATCAAAAGACCCTTGTCCTCAATCTAGATTGGTATAATGAAAAGACATCATTTCTTCTTCTGCAAAAACAATTTTTTTTCCTCTTCTCCCCACTATTTACTCAGTGCCACATTAACCCTTTCAATGCCTGTACCAGACAGAACAAGCTATTTCCTTCTTGGACCCGGGAGCTACACCTGGGGATGCCTTGTGAGAGCTTCACAGGCTGTAGTGGAGAGGAAAGCTGGGTGGTCCCAGTGCTGGTGGTCCCAGTTCTCCAGCTACCAAACCACCACCCCTCATCAGACCACACTGCTCCCCAGACCATACACAGCCCCCAGGAACATGCATTGGGATAACACCATGCAACAAGTCATCTCAACAGGCTGGATCAGCAGCCAGCAAGCTTGGGAGTCTAATCTGCAAAAGAGGCATTGATCAAAAGCTGAATTAAATTGACAGTGAAAAACTTATTAGTGATCCCATGGCCACTGCAATTTGGGTGCATAACTCATGGTAGGTGCACGTCACTGACTTGTAAAAAGTCTGTTTTCTTAGAAGAACAACAGCTTGAGTGAAAACAACCTCATGAAGAGATAATGGTCTCCCTTCCTCCAGCCTGAACTAAGCAGCTATTAAAATCTATCAGAATACAAGAGGCAAAACATTTACTGCATGTTTATTTAAACATGCTACACAGTCACCTTGAATTATAATATCACTCCTGCTTCTAGCTGCATTTTTAACCTAGAATTTTCTTTTCTTCAAGCCAAGAGACTAAATTAGCCACGGAAACAATACTGAACCTAATACTTCACTATGTTCAACAGCTGCTAAAAATCCTGTGACCTCTTGAGTTCTGCTAAAATAGAACATATTTTGTATTTTGCTAAATTAACTGTATGTATTGAAAGTAAACAGCAAAAAACCCAGAGCTCTGACTTTGTCTGGTATTAGGAGAACTGTGAACTTTTGATTTGGAGTTTTGTGACAGAGGCAGAAGTTATAAATATCAGCAAGTGTTCTGCAGTGCTTCACTGATGTTCACCCAGTGCAATTTGTTTACTGCTTCAAGATATTAGACAGTCACATATTTCACTTTCCCTGCTAGTAGCCAATTTGCAAGAAAGCAAGTAATATAAAAATCACTATTTACTCTGTAACAAGCAGTACAGTACATTATCACTCAACATTGATGTTGTTAGAGGATAACAAATCAATAATCAGTTCTTATTCAGTAACTTTGCAAACCATCTGCTTCTATCATCGCAAAGCATGCTCTGCTGCAGCAAAGCCTTCACTGCCACACTAACAAACAATTTCCTTTATAAAGTCTAAGACTATGTCATAACAAAAGCTTTCTAATTGTCTTACCATTTAAATAAGTGAAATGGTAAGGTTATACAGAAATTCTGCAGAAAGAGATAAACTGTAGCCCCCTGTGACAGTTCACCCTCGTCAGAAAATATGTTGTTTACCTTTCAAACTCAGAGTTTGTGATTACATGATATATTACGTTATTAGCTTCTACATGGCAATTTTATCATTACCATTTATCATCGGATCGGAGCGGGCCCAAGACATGGAGCTGAGAGCACTGAGCACTCACCTTGCTCCAAGGAGCTCCCTCTCTGCTCAGCTGACCTTTGTGCCTCAATTCAGGCACCCAGGATTCCTTGTAGAGGCCCTCAATGGTATCTGCTGCTCTTCACTAATCATCTAGGGACCTCAGCACTCATTTTATGATACTGTTTCATTAAATATCTAACATCTGAGAACAATGTGGGAACAACTATCCAGTCACTGTAAAGTTTCAGGCATCCCATAGAATATTTAGGAAATGTTCTACCAGGGATGAATGTAGGGATGTGGGAGAACTGCAACCAGAACTTAATTTGCACGTTTACAAATCTTCAAGCCTCCAGTAATCACTTTTAAGCTGCCAATAGAGTCATTTGGTTTCCTCAGCAAGTTGACTGCTCAATAGAAAGAAATGAGCAGTGTAGAGACTCGGGATCCCAGTCCTGCTCTATTTTACTCCCAGCCCTTTGCTTCAACAATAAATCTTACCTTTAACAGCTCCAGCCAGGCAGCTAGGAAATGCCATGCTGCTGGCTGGCTGCTCTGCCTTCCTGTCCCCACGCTCCAACACCAGCCCCACTCTCACCGCACTCATCCCAGGCAACCAAATCACAGACTCCATTAATCTTATAAAGGGGAAAAAACTCTGTTAATTTACTTTCTGTAAATAATTTCTGCCCACACATCTAAATTAAATCACAGCCACACCTTGCTCCAGCCTCCTGCTCCCACCACGTATGGAGCAGCCATGGAGGAGCAGAGGACATCCACAAGTCATGCCCACCACCAGCACATCTTCCCCGACATGAGGAAGCCACAGCTCCAAGACCCATGCTCCTGCTCTTGGACCTTCTCCCAGTGGACAGGGTCAGTGGCCACTTGTCACAACCCAGCCACCAGATGATGGCAGGATTTATTTTTAAATAAAAGCACAGCATAGAAGACTGGAGCATCTTCAAACCTCGAGTGCCCACATTCTAAAGACAAAGAAAATGTAATAATCTTTTAGTGTATTGACTCCTTTGAACTACTTTTTTGGTTTCCTTGGCTTAGGGATTCTTTCCTATAAATCACTTCCACATTTAGTGTCACCAGCTCTCATGAATTCATCTATCTTTGCTAAAAGCATCATTGCCTGTGTTTATTATATTGCCTGGCTCTTCAAATTGCGTGTTTCTTTTGCACACTGCTCTTGTAATTTAAACAGCCCAATGACATCATATTTCCAACATTAAGTAATATCAGTTTAGGTTGCTTGATTTCAGCTCCACCTTTCCCTCATGCAGAAAGTCAAAAGAATGTTTGTGACCTAGAACAGTCAGTGAAGTCCCATGACATGTTGGTTAATGGCTTTCTGGTTTGTGAGTTGTTACTTCTTTGCATCTGGCGCTAGCCTGAGCTAATAAGTTATTTTTTCTATAGGCAGTACTCTCACATCATAAAAAAAACCCAGAAATCTCATTCTGAGATCTGACATTATGCTTTACCTTCCTTTTGGTTCTTTCCCTTCCATTTGCAAGCTTTGAAATAATGATTTCTTTTGCCTTGATTACTGACCATCACCCTACACACAGAGAAAATTCTGTTAAGCAGGATCTTCTTTACTAGTCTATCTCTGCAATTCTTTTGTCCACCTCTGAACTATCTTCATTCAAGTTCCCAACCCTCATCTTATTTTTAAGCTATCACAAATCATTTAACTATTTTAAATTAAGATTTTATCATCTCACAAGCCAATCACACATCATGACATTTTAAATTTTATGTTTTGCTGATCAATTTATTTCATTTTGATTGCACTTGTTGAAAGATACTTTTTGGATAGGATGTATTTTCTGCATTGAAAATGTTTCTGCATGCACATTTATGATATGCCATGGTGCATGGTATACTACACCAGGATTTACTGGCATGGTGCTAGATGACTAATTTTTCCGCATTAAAGCTAGTACTATGAATTTGGCACTGCTACTATATTATTGAATTCCCGTTATGAACTAAAACTGCTAAATGTATACACTTGTATTTGTCTGCTCAGTGACAAAGACATAATGGCCTTTCTGGGGTTTTGGGGGGAAGGTCTTCCTTCCTTTTTTTTCTGCTTACACTTAGGCACAAGAGTTGGCCACCTTTTGGCATAAATTCAGAGTAAAAACACTGAAAGGAAAGCTGGTCTGCACAAGTACCACATTTCACCTCCTTCACAGGACTCATAGACCCATCTCCAGCACCAGCTGCCTCCCAAAAGCTCTCAAACTCCCATAGAGAGAGTTACACATCTCTAGCCCATTTTTTTCAATGAGGGCTTGGATGCACATTCAGTCTTGGCATATTGAGCTTGGACTGTACCAGAAACTTCAATCTTCTAGACCACCACCTGGACTGTGGCTCCTCCTGAAGTTGCCCAAACACCACCTGCCTTGGAGGGCAGCTGGGCTCATGGCCCCCCACCTCAGCTGGCCCCCAAAGCCCAGGGCTCTCCACAGCCACAGGGAAAGGCACATCCCATACATACATTTCACTACAGAAATTTTAGCTACTTGGACATCTGCCTTTCTAGTGGCCTCTGAGGTCCAGGGCAGGCTGGAGTCTTACCAACAGTAATAATACAAGTTCAGCACTGAAACCCCTGGATTACTGGAAAATGTACATTTTAAAACCCACATATTTTTCTAAAGCTTAACTCTTAATTTTAGCACAGCCAGGGTATAATTTTTGAACATGTGGGACTGACATTTCTCATTGCTATCCTTATAGTGGATCAACTCACCTGAAATAGATGGCATACATTTATTTTCACTTGAAATAGTATTACTTACAAGCTTGCTCTGTAAATAATATCTCAAACACTGACAAGTGACACAGAACGAGATGGCTACTCAGAGGTGAAAAGGTCATTAAGGATAATTTCTTTTTTCCCCAATTGTAGAGGATATATATGTGCACACCATAATCCCATATAGCTACAATGCTTTAATTCAGAAAGAGAAATAGCTTTGAACTTTGCCACTGAGCAGTACTTATAACAATGAAAACCTTCAACTGAACGCCTTTGACCTTCGCAAACATACAGAACTGTGGCCAACATTCGTGATTTACACCATCCTGTATTTACACATCCAGTTGATGTGAGCCTGCCATCAATTACAGGCTCGCCTATCCTCCCTTCTATAGGTCTATCAACTTGGCTTCAGATACAGCCATCTTCTTGGTTTATCAAACGCATTTTCAGATACTGCTGAAGCAGTTCTGTGAACTCCCAAGAAGAAAGGACATGGAACAGACCACGCTCAGGGACAGTCTGGAGTTATTCTTTCAAATGGCAGAGATACAGTAAAAGCCTCCATGAGAATTTTGCATAATATTCAGGTAAGAAAAGAAGAACTGAATATGAAGCTTTCAGACATCCCAGGCTGGAATACTTTTTTTGTTTGGGTTTGTTTTGTTTTCTTTCTTTTTGTTTGTTTGTTTTTAAATCTATAGCACCACCAGTCTTCCTTCCACCAGTGTAAATTTCAGTGAGCATTAAAGATCTGCCTTAAGAGGAACAGTAGCTTGTTGGCAGGTACATATTTCTGATGGCAGGATATGTTCCACAAATGATTATGCCTTGTCACAATACTCACTTAAAATTTTACATCGAACTGTATCATGGGGCTCTTTTAAAACCCCCTCATTAATGATGATCATGTAAGTACCATTAGATGTGAGACATTCCCATATTGCTCGTAGGAGTTGTGATTTAATTCTATTACAATCTACTCCACCGTTTGTGTAATCACTCCTGACACTTTACCTTTTGTTTTGTAAAACATTATTGTCTGCCACAGAAAAAAACAAACAACAAAGCAAACACAGATGATATTTCGCAATCTGATTGGAAAGGTGCTATTAATTAATTGTGTGTACACAGTTATACCTGAAAACTCACTGACAGCTCTTGGGGGAAGATATATTACTGGAAGATAGTTGTTATTTAGGTCTCTGAGGCAACACAGAGACACTAATAAGTCTCCCACATATTCCTGTGAATTAGGCAGCATTTGTGGGGAATACTTTGGATCTTCTTCAGCCTTTAATAGTGACTAGTGTGGCTCAGTGCGGTCCATGACTCTAGGAGCCACTTTAAAGGAACACTTGCACCTGCTTTATCTCAGCAGGTGCCTTTGTAAAAATATAGGCAGCAGAACTGAGAAGTCATTTCCAACAAAATCCAGTGTTGTGGTTTAGTACCTAGGCTGAGCTTTGGGCCAAAAGGAGGAGGCAAAGACATTTTAGCAGAGCTAGAATTTTCATTTTCTGTTTCTCACTCATTTATTTTTTTGTCATCAGAAGTGTTGCATGCAGAGAAAATATTCCTTTGCAGGATAAATGAGTAGGAACAGCTACCAAATTCCAACTGCCTCTAATGAGAGTTGTGACCAAGTCCCTTAACTGGCAACAAATTTCCTTTCTCTTAAGTTATATTGGTAGTCCTCCTCACGTTAATACCATCGTTCTTATCTTCTGAGCAGAGAGAAGGTCTATATCTCACAAAGAGGAGATTTTTCAGAAATTATTATAATAAATTTGGGTTGGTTGGTTTTTGTTTGGGTTTTTTTTGCCAGCATTTTCACTGTAGTGCCCATAGGTTTATAGGGAATTTCATAAGAAAGAGGTTTTGAAAGCTCTTACCTTGGTGACAGAGGAACATAGTGAATTAAACTGTCCTCCTCAACGTGTTCTCTGTGCTGGAGCTGTGGCTTCTGAGTACTTTGAAGGTAAATGTGATGTGACTAGTGATCAAACTGCTTCATAAAGAAAAGTTCATCACACTCGGGGTAACTGCTTAAAATGCAACATAAACAAACAGGTCTGTGTCAATATTTTGACTCTGTGTAAACAATTCACGCTGTATCATTCTGAAGATAATGACACATAATGCTGTATAAAATGCTCCAAAAGGGTTTTACTGAATTAATCTGTGTTTGAGTTCTGGAAGAAAACTGGTCCACGCAGTGGAAAAATGTGAACTTCTGTGCTCCTGTTGAATATGATCCAGAAAGCATCCTGGGAAAGGGCTTCACTACTACAAGGTAAATGGAATAAGAATGATTTTCACACCCTGCACTGTCTTCAATCCCATTCACAGAGCTTCAAAAATTAGTGTGTATGACAGACTGGAATATATTATTTTGTCCTAGTAAATGTAAACGAAGTATTTCTTACAACTCTGATGCTACATCTCCAGG
>NW_010332364.1:19948-40775 GCF_000700745.2 Antrostomus carolinensis
GAAAGGACAGTGATTAGTGTTTAAAACTCTGCTAATAAAACTAAGGGAAAGCAATCTGTACATAGGAGTTTATTTAGATGCCCACAAGTTTTAAATCATTCCCCTTTATATCTCAGCCCACTGGATATCTCATCCAACTGAATTACCATTGGGTTTTACAATGTGATATACAGAATGAGCTGACATTATGATTTACAAACATCCTTTGAGTATCATATAAAACACAACCGTTTCCCTTATTATACAATCATTAGGGCAATGCAAATATAGTCAATACATTAGTAGTTGAAAATGATGGGGCATTTTAAGAAAATAAATTTAACTTTACCACATAAACCTGTTAGATAAAACAAATCCTGTTTAAAAAAATGGGAATAAAGTTGTCTGAATGTTTTTAATTAATTTTTATATCATTTTGCCACTTTCCCCTTATAAGAAACATCATAGTATTTCATTTAAGACGACTAGTTTTTTCACTGTATAATCACACTTCATTCTTATTAATCAGTTTCACATTTTCTGCATGAAACTATGAAAAACTCACAAATGTAGACTTTCCAAACTGTAGCCACTATACTTATTTCTGCACTCTTTTCCATATACTGTGTTCAATTAAGTAAACTAAAAGCAAAAAACAGTACACAAATGAGCAGAAAACACAACAGCACATTAAAAAGATGACATCTAAGCTGTAGATGCCATCATTGTAGAAATATATTCTTGTTCTAATGCCACAAACTTTCTAGCCTTATGAAAAAAATAAACATTAGGTGGAGAGAGTCTAAACTCTAACCTTGACGCAGGGCTAAGAGTTTTAATTTGTATTTCTGTCTAAACTTAGGTACTAAACAACAGTGTGTGCGTGGTAAATTTAAAATTAATTTTTTTTTTTAATGTTATCAAATCTGAAAAGAGAAAAATCTATTTCTGAGCTGTTAACTGGATAATGAAAGTTACCAAGTGATAAGGTCTCCTGTCCTGCATGTCGCTGGTACAGGTGCTTCTGCACTTTGTCACTATGGTGGCAGTAGCTGAGAATGGCAGACATCATTATTACTGTAAATAGAAAAAAAGGAAAAATTCTGAACTCACCAATGATGTTATAATTGAAAGTAAATTCTAACCTAGTCAATTTAAATTATATCACCTTAAGGCTCTCTGACTGTTTTATCACTGCACAATCCAAAGGGATTATACCCTTTCCCAGCACTCGCAGTTTCTCTTGCAAAACAGAACACTGATAAGGACTTATAAGGAATCAGTGATTCTTTCCTGAATATGTGTTGAATTGTCAGTGGAACGTGTTTTTAGTTCCATTTCTCACTATAGGAGTCTTGCTGCTGTTCTGCATATTTGGAGAAGAAAGTGCTTTTTTTGCCATTTCATTAAGTTCATGGCATTTAATTTTTAAATTTCTTAAGACAGGCTTACTTTGATTACTCCCATTCTGTCCAATCAAATATACCTTTGAATGTTTTTAAAATGTTGGACAGCTGTGAAATATAAGTACTATGCAATTTGACTGTACATACATACATATTTTCATAAATACATCTGACAGGGACCTTGGAACCAAGTATGTGATATCATGGGACAAAATCACAACAAGCTGTCTTATTTGTAAAAACTAGATCCAAAGTAAGAAGAGCTGAATTCTATCATGTTGTCAATACACAAATTAAAACAAAAATACAGCATTAGTTTACCCATGAAATAATTTAAACATATTTGCAAATGTCTTGACAGGAAAAGTGTGTAATTTACAACACTGAAAACTTTTAACAACCATTGACTTATATGCGCTGTACTCTAAGTCACCCAGACAAGGCTAGCAAGGATGAGCATAGTGATAGGTCCCAAAGGCAACTCCCAAACATCTTCCTCATGCGGCGACTTTGGTAATTGTCTGTTGTATAAAACGCCAACGCATACGACTTCATTTCAGGTGTTAACTTCATCAGTTTTCCTCCCTCGGCACAGTCCAGTCTGACTACATCAGTTATTGTTGAGACACTCTAAATCCACTGAGCAGCAGACGTTCCCATTCTGCACAGACAAACAAGCAGGTGTCAATCACCTCGGCAGAACAAGTCACAAAGAGCAAAGGGGTTGGTGGCACCCAGAGAAAGATGCATCCCCGACACATCTACTGCATACAAAAATCTGCTTAAGCCATCATCCCAAGGTGTCCTCATTGGTCCCAACTGTGGTGGCTTTTTGGGAAGGCTGACTTTGCCAAATAATACTGAACTGGCCTGAACTACACATGAACTAGAAACCTGGATGTGACAGACTCCGTGGTCCCCATAATAAAATACAGCACAGCAATGGCAACAAAGATTATTAGATTTGTTTTCTCCCATGTGAGAAATTTAATGGAGAGAGTTTTGATTTAATCCATGCCCGGAAGTTTTCTGTTTATCTGAAATAAGCAGGTATCTCAGATTCTTGATTCATAGCAGATATGTATGGGGGGCCAGAAAAAAACACATATAGCTTTGGAGTTTTATCCATTGTTAAGTATCTTTCTGCAACACCTAGTAATTTAAAAAACTATCACATGTACTAAAAACTACAGCAACCACCAAAACCCCAAATGGGCAATTCCCCCCCCCCTCCTTTTTTTTAAAATCCAACACAAATCAATAGAAAAATATTCTGAAGTATATCAGCAAAGCTAACTTCAATCATTTAAAGCACTGGAGCAACAGCTTGGTTTCCCACAGTGAACAAAAGAACATTTTATATAACCCAAACTAACATTTTCATAATTGTGATATTAGCTCAGGGTCATCACTGCATGGAGGAGGGGAGACAGACTGAACTTCTGCATTAGACCCACTAGATCAAGTATGTCTTGATGAGACCAGGGAACAGAAACTCTGACATTCCCTTCCCATTTCTGTTGAGGGAGTGCCTTCATCTCAGAGCTGCAATGCATTTCTACCCGTGTACTGGCTGGTGAAACTTTTGTTAGTGTTTTTGTCTCTGCTTCTTAGCTCTGTAAAACACATTTTCATGAACATCCACATTGGGCAATTATTAATGTATTAGCCCAGATTCATACCTCATGCCTGAAGGGCTCTCTAACAGAATGCCTGAAAGTTGGACTAGGATACTACATATTTGCACTGAAGATGAGCATAGAATTGTCTTATTTCCACCTTTTAAAACACCAAAGGCATGGGTTTTCTGTAGGCTTCTGTCCTCAGGTCTCATTTACTTCCCTGAGATCTGAATGTGAGGTTTCAAGGGCAGAAAGTGATCCTGATTTTATGCAGCAACATACATTTCCATTACCATTGTACCTTGCCCATCGTACCTTGCACTTGCAGGTTGTACAAGGAGATCCCACCATTGTCCATACAGCGCCACTAAGTCTTGTGATTCCATAACCATCTAGACAGGTTTTCCTGATGTCGTAGGTGATGTTGTCAGCCAGACAGGGGTCACTGACGCAGTGGGGACAGCACTCTCCTTCTGAGATGGCTGTGTACTCGCAGTTTAGATTTGGGCACAGAAGAGGCCAACAATCCACCTCTCCTTCCTGTAAAAATTGAAACAAAGCTCATTGAATCTGTTGCCGTTTGCGAGCCACCAAGAAACTTTGCATCCTGTTGAATGGGAAAGTTTTATTTTGCCAAAACTGAAATAAACTTAATAGATCAGGTCTCAGTTTGGTTGATCATATAAATGCATATTTGAACACCAAGCTAAAGTTTTCCAATTGTAGTGGACTATCATTTGGTTGTTTTTTGACTAAACAACATTGTCATCATTGTAGGAGGAGAAGATGAGTCCTTTGGGTTTTTTAAAGGCAGCATTAAATGCTGGGTTTAAATATTTTCCATAAACTATGATTTTTGCAGTGATCATCTTGCAGACTCATGCCCTCTTTCTACGCCTGGCCACATAAACACCTCTGTGGGATCATAACAACTGTTTAAATAGAAAATTAACACTGCAGATAAGTGTAGGCTAGTATGTTTGAGAAGCATTGAACATCGATCTAAGTAGCAACAGCCAAAATTGATTTTACTGTCAACTCCTAAAGGAACTGTAGAGTAATAGCAGTTACGTTCCACTGAGTCATTTTATTTTATTATTTAGCTTTGTAAAAAAAGCAGTTTAGTAGACAGAAACATGGAGACAAGAGAATAATCAGGTTACTTCTGTAGAGTATTGCTGTAGGATCCATGTGTTTAAAACTTAAGCTGCAAAGGGTCCCAGTAATTTTCATTATGCTACTCTGTAATCACTTCAGATGTTGATCACATCACACACTGTCCAGAACTTTACATGTAGCGCTGATTTAGTGCATCACTGTCTTTTTAGCTCTGTATTTGTTAACCTAATCATAACATTAAGCAAAACTGCTGACCACAAACTGGGTATCCCTTGTAAAACACTTCATATCTAATATTTACCATTGCTGCTGGCTGCAAATGTTTGTTGCTGTTCTTTTGCAAATATTAAAACAAAAATCTTCTTAGGAGAATACAAAATACAACAGTTACTGCTGTACATTATGGATAATTATCTCTTAACAGTAGCTTAGGTTTGAATGTAATTTGCTTCCTGATACTCAGACACCTCTTGATTAATATCGTATATAAAAATGTTATACAGACAGCTATAAATGGAAAACTCATAATTTTAATGAAGTTCATTGCTGCACTAATTAGTATACCTGTGCAAAAATTAAAGCTTTGGGGAAATAATCTACAGTGCCTAATGAAAAATGTTCCTTATTTTGTATGTTTGTCTAGTAATTTTATTTTTCTTTATCCTTCTTTATTTGGTAAATTTTTGCTAATTTACCATGTGGCACTGACATTCCATTTTTCCAGCATTTGCTGAATGAAAAAGAACTGCATTGTCCATTTTGAAAAGACAGGTACAACAGCTGATGCAATTAAAAGCTGAAACTCCTCCAACCAAATCCATCACACGTGAAAAAACTTTGTAAAAGTCATTTAAAGACCAGATGACCTTATAAAAGTTCTCAAAAGTACACTAATGCTAAAGTTAATATAGTGTCAAGGTTTCCAAGCTTTTGTCAAGCTTTTCTTTCTGTTCATTAGACCTACTTATTCAGCAGTTAGAGGAAAACTGATGGCATAGCTTTCAGTTCTCTGGTTCTCCGAGTGCTTTATCATCATTCCTAGTCTGAAAAGCAGGTGAAGAGAGAGCCAAGAGCCTGCTTCCAGGTTCGCTTTGCTAAAAATCCCAATCCTTATTATTCTCACTCCCTTCTGAAATGCTTTACCCATACCAGGCAACGGCACTGCTGACAGCTGTAGGTCCAGTTGTCCCCACTGCGGTAGAGTTTGTGGCCAGTTTGGTCGAGGCACTGGCTGGTGACACGAGTGTCGCACTCTGGGCAGCAGAAGAGATCAGCGCTGGGGTTCTCACAGTCACAGGCTGTCCTCCGGCAGAAAATCCTCCCGTCCTGTGAGGACACATCACCCTGTCATCAACCACAAACTGACAGACAGCAACCCAGATGCGGTCACAGGGTACATATATCAAAGGGCATGTCTTTGACATATCAGGAAATATTAAGTTCTTAAAGTATTCAATGTTACCGCCAGCAAGGACTGGATCCTGTCAGTTGTGAGTAATAACTCAAATACCAGTATTGTCCCAATTTCTACCCATGCATGGACCCAAAACTGTCTGAATCTAAGAATAGTGTTTTCCTGTCTCCAGCTAATTGAATTGAAAAGAAATTAGTATCTCAGAAGAAATATAGTGAAGCAATTTCATATCTCATTGGTTACATCAACGAAATCTTCAAGCAGTTGCCGCTCTAATACATAATTTGTTTTAGCATTGACTGTATGATTGTGAAGACAATAACTTGAACACAGAAAATGAAGTTATGAAGGTGATCCCTTTAATTTCATAGGAGAACAATATAGCAAAATCACAGTGGCACTAACCTTTTTTCACTCTGAATTCACCACTGGTTCTGTTCCACATCAGGACCTACAGCACACCATCTCAATGCTAAATGGACTTATCATCATCCATTATAATTCTGTTCATATACTAAAGAAAGTCTGTATTCCACAGGCTCTCCAAAATATGATTTTGCTAAATATTTGCTTACAGTATTGGATGGCCCATTTTGTTAAAAGACCATTAAACAGAAATGTTTGAGATAAACAGAAGAATCGCTTCTGCATGTAAACAGAAAAGGATATATTCTCTTTGCACCAGGGAAAACCAAATTGATTCTAATTCTAGTTGTGAAAATTGGACGGACTATTGTGTTTGAAATTATATCCCTTACTGTAAGTGAGCCAACATACTGGCACACAGACTGGGATCTGAAATTACAGTCAACAATGAGGAGATTATTGAAAAGTTTTGACATGAACTTCTTTTGCATTCAGTGCTAATTCTTGGATTAGTCCATATTCAAGGAAAGTGTCCTCTGCAGCCAATTTGAAGGTAGAGCTGTGAGAGGAATGAAGCTATATTCTGCTTTGGATCACAACTGTGCAATTCCTAAAACAACTCCACTCATTTCATAGCAGTTTTTCCATATTCTCATCAGAACCTTGCTGTGAGTCTATAAACCTGTATCTGATGTAAGAAGGAAAAGGTTTTTTCATTGCCACCAAATAAAGGGATAGCTATCAAAGCAAGGGAAATATTTCCTCTTGCTCCTTTTAAAAAAGAGATTACCAAAGAGTGACAGCAGCCAGGATGTCTTTGCCACAGACAGACAAAATAGCCATAACCACAGCATGTAGCATGGGAGGTGGTTTTGTTTGTCTTCTGATGTAGGAATCTGTGTTTGGCTCTTGTTTTTAAGCAAAGCCAGTCTTGGTCACAATGCAGCACGTACAAAATCAGCATCAGGGAACCACAATGCCCATATCAGTCACTGATGCTTTTCATCCTAGTTTTGAATTGATTGGAAGATCACTTCCTGTTGCAAGAATAATTAAAATTATTTCTTATGCCTAACAAGGAAAGCTGAAGAGAACACAGAACTATGGCGATGTAGAAAACATGCTAGGTTAACATGGATCTTGTTGCCAGTCCAGGGCATAGGACTAGATTGCCCTACAGTCTTTACTCAATTTTGTGTCAAATTAAGATAACTAAAGATTTTCTACTTGTGGCCAGTTTGCTGCTTTAGCTGTGGGAGAAGAAATAAACAAACTTTATTCCTGTACTCAGCAGTTTGAGTAAATTGTAGGTAAGGAAGACTGGCAGTGGCTCGTTTCCTTAGCCACAGGTCCAGCCAGGTCCAGATGCAATGCTGGGAATAAACCCTTTCCACAGAAATACAAAGAAAGAAATCACCCTCTCCTTTCAACAAGTGGTGAAAGGAGAGGATGGAAAGCCTTCCCTGATGAAGAGTTATGACCAAATCTCCATCCTTGCAGGTGGGAAAGCACAACCATCTTCCACCCCTGGCTGAGGACAGACCCCAGGCAGCAGCTCAGCACAAAAGCTCTGCCAGGGTGGCTGGCTCTGGGCATGTGGAGTGGCACTAGCCATCTGGGCAACCCAACGCCCTTGACAATGGCAGTCCCTCTCCCCTCCATAATGGAGTGCTGATTAATAATGGCTAACAATAGCCTGTCTGCTTCGTTCCAATTCAATTTCCAAGCTTTCAAGATTAGTTTTCAAATTCCCTTTCAGCTGGTGACAGCGCTGGTAGTTCTGTGCTTCTCTAAGCTCTTGTGTTGTTACCTCTGGGGATCAGCTAACCTTTTACACTGCCTTTACTCTCTGTATTTCAGAACACTGATAAAGCCTGATGATTTTGCCAGAGACCTTTTGGTAATCATAATACACTGCTACTCTCTTTATTCTTTAAGCATCTGTGTTTTATCTACATCCTCATTAGTTCCATGCCTTTCAAAAAAACATTTTTATCCCTATACTGCAGTGACACAAAGCCTCTTAAGCTACATCTCACTTGCATCTTTGCAGCTCTACAGTAGCATTGAGAAACAAACAGAAAATTGAGAAATATACAGAAAATTGAGAAATATATAGAAAGCAACTTGTTTTCTTTTGGTGGGTAATAACTTCTAGCATCTTATTAGTACCTCTCCCTCCTTGCCTTCCTCACTGAATCAGTTCTACATGCTTCACAAGCATCAGTGGTATGAACACAAAATTGTTCTAACCAGAGAAAAAACTGACACGCAAGGGAACCACTGTAAAAGGTGACTCAAGTTTCCACAGAGCCCCAAAGCCAATTTGGACAGAAATGAGACCCTGCAGAAACCAAACCACCAAACTGTTCTCACTCTCAGGAGCACTCTTCACCTCAGCACATCCCCCTGTTCCCAGGGCTGTGCTTATCCCCCAGGCTTTTTTCATACAGTGAATGGAGGGTTGTCTTAATTAGAGGACAGACTCAAGAGCCCAGATATAGCCAGACAGTAAAGCCAGGATTCATTTTTTCATAGGAGAGAGCAAGAGCTCCCCACCACCCTTCAGATTTCTACCAGTCTTAAATTTAATTGTGCATTACATCCACAAGAGCTCAGGAAGATGCCTGCAGAAGACACATCAAGTATACTTAAGGTCCTGTATTAGTTTATAGTTTTGAGAATTTATGTTTTTGTAAATTTTGTATTCATTCAGATGAACAAGGATGGTTTGAAGACACAGGGTTTGATAAAACACCAAAATAATTCCCTGTGCTTCAATAATGACAGTTCGCTTCATTGTAGAACTGAATATAATTTCTCGTATTCCACAGTATCCTACTCCACAAATAACCTTACTTAACGAACCTCAAAGTTAAGCAAGGTATTTAATTTCCTTTGCACCAGAATTTAAGTTAAAATATTTTCAAGATGAGATTCGTGGTTTTCAGTCACTGCATAAAATTGATCCAGCTGACCTTTCCTAAAATAACCATAACAAAAGAAAAGCCAGAGGAAAACATATTACTTCAAATCTGAAATGCTGATTTGTCTCCTAGATAAAACGAGTGAGTAGGATCATTTCAAAGTTTGAGTTAGAAGTATAAGGAATGATTTAGTTACACTTTGCCCTTTTCCTCACTGAAAACTGAGCAGGTTGCTAAAAGGTCAAGCAGGGCCAGCTCTCTGTGCAGCTGCATGAAGAGGGCAGAGTCCTGCAGCAGGTTTCAGAAGTAGTCTGGTGTATTGGAAGCTATCACAATTTATAAAAATGTGTTTCAATAACATATTTCAATAAACATTGAGTGAAGACTGCATTTTGCCTGGGATGTGCTAAAGGAGGAGCATTCCCTGTTTTTCCTGTTCTGTTGACAAGAACTTGGCTCTTAAAACAAGGCAGTTACTGGAGTGAAATTAAATGCAAATGTTAATTCACAGAGGAAAAAAAACTGGAAAGTGAGGAAGCTATAAAGGAAGAGTCATAGCAACAAACAGTGCTGGGCTTAGTTTAAAATATCTATATACTAGTTAATCATTTTGTATATTTTCATATGCTAATAAGAACATTCAACATATGAAATAAGTGCAATGAGAAATGGCAAATAAAACAAATTACAAGCAATCCAAAATGGGAATACTAGTAGTTATAATTCTGCAAAGGCAGACCAGATGTCTTCACATATATTAAACTGTTTATTCTATTGACTGAAAATCCTTTTATAAGCTAGCCAGTTCCCCAAGATTACAATAAAAGCTTGATATATATTCAGTGGAGTTGTACACTTGAGCTTCTGAAGGGAGGAGTTTTAGGGAGCTTGAGGCTACTTGAAGAAAAAAAAATACAGCAACTAACAAGAACATATTCCTTTTGAGCCCCAAACAGTGTATTTTGTGGGTTCTGTTCACTCTAAAGCCTTGATTTTTCCCTTCTGCTCTACTATTGCAATACAGAAATGATCAGGCTTTCAGCTTCTCGCAACTTCAAAACAACTCTCCCCCCTTGTCCCCTTCACACCCTCTAACACTCCTCTGGCTCATAAGCATGGAGACATGGGGACTGATGTGCCACTTCTCATGTTCTATGTTCAGCTTTTCACAGTGGTCAAAATCTCATTTCACTTAGGCTTAAGCAAGGGTCAGTAGTGTTCTGTTACATCTGAAGGCAGCTTTACCAGCGCTATGAACGCATCAGGACAAAATGGCCATAAAAGACCAACCATATCTCAGATTGGTGCATTTCTAAAATTCTTCTAATTGCAATGATAGCATTCCTCTTTTAACTAGAGAAAATGAAGAAAGCAGTCAAATGTCCTTTTAACTTGGTTACCATACTCAGAAAAGAGCTGATAATTTCCAAGGGGAAAAATAAACAAAAAACTGGTCTGTTAACTCTAAGGTAGATCTACTTGTACTATGCCTGGCTTCTCCAAAGGTCTTAGCCAACACAGCCAAGCTACGATAAGAAGGAGGAAGCTGGCCTTCACTCTTCTTCACTTGAGGAAATTAAGTGTCTACTGCTAGGTCCTGTAATCTTTGTCTCTTGCATAGGCTTTCCTCTCACCCAGTTAATTCACATCTATTCCAAATAAAGGGAAACACAAGCAAGAGGAAGATGACTCACTACAGTACTTGTCCTGAGAGATGGATGTTCATGTGAAAGAGAAATTGAAACCAGTTTTCAACATTTCCAGTAAGTGTGCTAATCACCTGCACATTGCGTTAAAGAGCAATGCAAGACCCTCATCAAGGCATGCTCTGAGTGGCTCTGTCCCACACGGTGACATAGTAGAAGCTCAGTAGGGTTAACCATTATTCAGCTGTGTCTGTAGTTGTGCAAAATAAGAAAAAAGACAACTTCCCAGAAGAATTTCCCCATCACAGCTTCAGTGCCCACAGCAGAGCTTACCTTTTGCCTCAGTGCCTTGGGCTCAGGCTGGTATTTTTGCCAACACCACTGGCACTGCAATATTGGGTTTCTGACATAAGCCCAGAGAATTAAAGGATGCCTGAAAACCAGACCAGCTGGATCTCACCTTGCAGGAACAAACGGAGCATCTGTCCTCCCTCAGGGTCCACACCTGCCCGTTCCGCTTGAAGCCACCTTCATGGGGACAATCTCCAGTGCAAGAAGGTCCCGATGGACAAAGGCAATCAAATCCTCCCGCCAGGTTCACACAAGCTGAATCGTTCCAACAGGTGTGGGTCTTTAAGGCACACTCATCGATATCTGCAAAACAGCAGAATTATGATGCTTAGGACACTTTTTTTCCATGGGGCAAATTTTATTTCTGTATTAATTATTGTTCATCTGCCTTGCTGGTGGAAGAGTGTGTCTTCTTTCTGATATCTTCCATATTTACTTGCTAGACATTAAACACTGATTTTTTTTTTATTATTATTATTTTTATTCTTCAGTGTTTGTTTTGATTCCACCAAGAATTCTTAAACTATCTCCAGCAGACTTAATTGTAAATGCTGAGGCAGACATACCTAGCAGAACTGTGTATCAATGATGAACTTGAACGTCCAGACAAGGGATGTATAGTGATTTCACAGTGACTGGAAACTACTGAACAATCAGAGGGACTTTCTGTCAATCAGACCACTCTCTGTTCTGGATTTTACACCAAAATAGAAGTGCATTATTCTTCTTAAGTTCCTAGCATGATCAACATTTTCCACACTAAAAGCAGTCCCAAAGCAGTCAATTACATCCTTTTCCCATTGCTGGAAGGTATAAGTGAATTAAAAAAAAAAAAAAAAAAAAAAAAAAAGGAAATGAAGAAAGAAGCAGCACCTTATACAGGAAAAAAAGTCTTAGAACAAAGCTATGCAGGAAAAGTATGATTTAGCAATAACACAAAGAAATAAGTAACAAAAGAAAATCATTATACACTAGAGAAAAGTGAATTACAGTATCCCATTAAAATTGCTTTTGGAGGGTAAAATATAATTATGCAATACGAATTTACCTAGGGAGTTCATGCAGCATTCTTTTTATTGTAGAAAAAGCCATGAGATTTTAAAGCATATTGTTAAAAACAGGTATTTCTTTCAGAAAATGACTTTGGACTGTTCTTAAACAATACATTCACAGATTGTCCAGATAAAATACCAGTAAACTGGTCGGTATCCTTTGTTCCAACATGAACAACATAAAATGTAAGCAAGAGTGGGAGGGAGGCTTAAACAGAAGATAGTTTAGAAGTATGTGATGGTTTCTTTAATGAAAATTCCAGAATACTTTTAAATGAATTCAGAAATTACAAGGAAGAACCATCACACTTACCATTTAAAATTACCTTATTGCTAGCAGAATATTTATAATTGTTCAATATTACCCAGGAGTACTTTTAATTCCTCTCTAAAAGAACAAATTTAAAAATTCAATAGAATTTACAATGAAAAAATTACCTAAAGTCCAATTTAGTTTGGATGTGATGGCCAGTTGTCCTACTTTTTGGACAAGTGTCTCCTCAGAAAGCCAGAACTTAAAAAGACATTAACAATTCTCTCAATCCGCTGAAGGAAACTATAACAATCAAATCACCAAATTCCCTCCGACCTGATTAGTAAAATTCTTGATTCTAATTCGTAAATAGTCCAGGAACAACTGGAAATGTGAAAGTGCCCTTGGATTTGACCAAATGCAAAATCAATCTGCACAATCAAGTCAGGGGCCTGGGCCACCAGCAAACAGTTGTTCCTCTTTTGGCTTATAGACCTAAAGGGAAGCTGGAGGCAATTACACTGCAGAAGGGCTTCATTCCTGGGCTAACCCGTGGGCCAGTCCTTTGTCAGAGATGTTCCCAGTGGCCTGATAGCACGATTCAATTGTTCGTCACTCAGACTTCCCTAAAAATGCTGTATTTTGCTGCCCTGAAATTGCCAGAAAATAACATTATTCCTCTTAAGCATGGCTTAGTACTAACTGAGCCCTTGAAAGGTCCACCATCAGTAGAGTAAAAGGCACTGCACTAAGAGAAATTAAAATTTTTAGTTCATTGTTTAACAAGTGCCAGAGTATCACAGGAGGTAAAAAACCATGAAGAGTAACATGAAGGGAGCTATGAATGAACTGGTATGAAATTATACCCACCCAAACAGCTACTGTAAGACTTAAAATATCCTTAAAAATATCCCATTTTCCTTTCAATAGACTTGGACTTGTATTCTATGTTGAAGACAAAGATATAAATGAAGCATTCACTTTGTCTTTGGTCATGTCAACAAGCATCATCAATATTCTCTTCTCCAGCATATTAAGGGCTTCCTTGAATAGCACATACACAGGAGGTACCAGCATCACAGTGCAGCTCAGAAGGGTAGCTTTCACAGTTCAAAACTAAAAGGATTTCACAGACAAATATAAAGCTATATTGCCTACAGAGTTTCATGTAATTGCTTTACTTATGACACAGAAATCTAATTCTGTTTCCATGTAGTTTAACAGATTTATGAAAAGCCAGATGTTAGCAATTATAGAAACTAACATTATTCATATTCTCAGTAGTACAGACCTGTTCACACTGCACAAAGCCAACTTAATCTGTCACACATATCCAAAAGGGAAGAACACCCTATTTATGTACTGCTACTGCTGTTCTCGTTTAGCACACATAAAAAGGATGCCCCATTAAGAGCGGCCCAAACTGGTAAATGGGATGTTCTTGACAAAGAAACCAATCAACCAAAGCTGAGTAACATAGCATGAACATAAATTCCTAATTGCTACTCAGTTTGCTCATTTTTTTTCATTCTTTATGCAAATGATGGTTTCTTATTATTATATGGCATTTATTATTTAAAACTTTTAGTCATTAAGCAAATATAAAAGGCTTGGACACTGCACACATTTCCAGCTGAACTTTTAATAGAGCTAATTTTCTGAGAACATCCCTTTGGCAGTTTTTTTCTTGTTGCTGATTGCATTTCCGAAAGTCAGTACAAACAGCCAATGTTCCCAGTAACTTGAGGAAAAGAAGTTATAATCATAACATGTTTTTAACCCTTTCAGTCTTTGAGCCTCAAACCAGATTGGGCAGGAGATCAAATGAACTTCCTCATATTGACATGAGATCACCAGGTACATGACTACGCAAAACATGGAAGAAAATATTCATATTTAGTGTGAAATTTCTCTTAACTGGAATTAATGTGTTTACTTAGGTTTTGAAAAATTAGCTTAGTTCAAAATTATGAACATGTCCAAACAATCTTCTAATGAATATGAAAATTGTATTATAAGAATCTTGCATATAGATTATTTTTATATTATTCAAATCCTCGCTGAGCTCAAATTCCCCACACTCCCTTATGTTTCAGTTGCTTTTCCACAACTGCTCTCCAAAGATGAAGGCCCAAAACCAGAGCATTTAATGATGTGCAAGGCAAAACTGTGCACAAAACTTATTTCCCATTATTAACAACACTAGGTAGGAAGAAGATGGAATTTTCATTTATAAATCAAGTAACTCTGAAGAACAATGGACACGTACATATGTGAAATAGCCATAAGACTCCAAAGTCTTTGCCTGTATATAGCAGAAGAACAAGATATCTGTCTGTCTTGACTTTTGGGGGGGGATTAATTCTTTCATGTATCCTGTCAACCTGTGAAAACAATCCGGTTTCCAAACCTGGACTAGGACTTTGCAATGTTACTCATTATATTGAGATAATCTGTGGCAAAAACTACTAACTAACCCAAGTAAAAGTCTCAGAGCTTTACTTCCCCCTTCCATACAGTTCCTTTTCAAGGAGAAGTGAGGATCTAGTGGAAACAACCGTCATCAGAAACTTGCTTGTAATGCTAGTCTTATGCTATTTTCCATCAACAACATACAGCCAACAGCAAAGTGACTGGTGCCGAGACATGCCACCTCCAACATTGCACAGGACTATCATAAAACTGATCAAGATCTTCACTCTTCAAACACTCCAGATCTGTGCTTCTTTAAACAAATGTACGGCAAAAAGCACCTGCTCATATGTATTTTAGCTGCAATGCAACTCGTCACATTTTGTGGTTGGGAAAAGAAAGAAAACAAACCACCCGAGATGTGCTCATTTCCCAATATACTCTCAAAGTACATAAAGATAGCTCGGTAACGTGGGCAGACACAAAATCAGAATCAAAATGGAATAGAATAATCCCCTGAGATGCAATTTCCTTTTCCATCCTTTTTGGCTGTAACGAGAAGTAATTTGCCTCAGATATTATGAGAGGTCCCATGGCCACTGTATTTGAATGGGGTAGAAGACAAGCATGACTGTACATATCAACACAAGTTCATTACCTTGGTGTCACTGAAATTTTAAACCAGTCCCTAGCTACTTCTTTTCTTAGTTTTCAAGGCTATTCAGGTTTTAACAGTATGACTTTGCTATAGCACCTTAATAAATGTGTGCAAGCAAGTCATGCAATGTGGCGCTCTGTAATATCATGATAAACTGTTGCAGAAGAAAGAATCCCACTAATATGCTAATTTTAACTGTTATGGTACATTAAACCATTACAGTATAATGTTAATATGAAAAATGTATGCTTAACTCCCAAACCAATGTATGTACAAGTTAACTAAAACCTGTTTTGACATATCATTTTTCACAGGCAACTTGCCACTTCATGTATTTGCTCTCTTTCTAAATCAAAGTGATTTGGACTCATCTTTGAAAAAAAAAATAATAATCACTTAACAGATTTATTTTAGTTAGAAAATATTTTATGATAGTATTTTTATTCTATAGAGACATAATGGTCTATTAAAGAACATTGCATAGTAAATTAGATTCTGCACATAGGATTTACTAATGCTTTCTAGAAATACAGAAATGAATAAACAAAATTACCTTGAAGATCTGTAATGCAACTTTCCCTCAGAACACAAGAATCAGAATTTACTGAATGGAAAGTAAGCAAGATAATTTTTATTTTGCAGGATAAAATCCACAGATACAGACTGATATTATGAGCTTCAAGAAAGTCTATGAGCAGAACAGAAGGTGTAAAACAGCAGGTTCTAGAGTTGGGCTTGGATACTCAGCACCATACGAAACCTTTCAGTTTATATATGACTTCTCTACCAATAAATAGAAAAGCAATTCCCAAGCATGTAGGAAGATTTTCAAAGGATGGGTCTTTTTCTTCTTACTTTCTAATCTAGGTAACAGCAACACTGCAGCACACTATGAAGTATATGAAAGCTTCAGGAATTGATTTTAAACCCATTCAAACTTCACCCTCAAGCACTGTTGCACCCAACTTTTGTGGGAGCCTAACACATGTGGAGTTTTCCCTCACAAGCTGCTGAGTCCTACCTTTTTCCCTGCTTTCATTCCCCCACAACAGCTACTCTAACCCTGCAGTGAAGTCCGGATACACAGCCTTTCAGGACAAAACACACAGTGAATCCTGTGGTTATTTGATGGGAGGAGGATCTGTGTTAAGCTTGCCTAAAAAATTTGTACTGATTCTTAAAGAAAAGAAAAAAACAGCCAACAACTGACAAGCACTACTGCCTTGGTTGTTTTTCCTTCTGTGCTTGCCAGTCACAATGAACAGACTCAGAAACACCATGAAAAAAAATGGAACCAGGAATTCTGCACTCCAGGATCTGAACAGCTCTCTACAGACTGGAAGTGCCTCACTGAAAGAGAGATGAAGATTAAAAAGTATAGTTCAATTTGCTTTTATTTTTCTGCTGTAGATAGAAGCAAGTTTTGTGGGACATTATTAACTACCCAGAATATAGCATTTCCCTAGTTTTAGTTCTGATAATCATTGAAAATTCAGTGTTGAGGACTTATTCAATGATTACCTCAAGACGTAGCAGTATTTGGCAACAGGCTCATAGTATAGGGAAAAAAATCACATATGCCAGTTGCTTCAATATGATACCACTAGATAGTAGTTAATACTGGAATATGTATCATAAGACAACTCATAGTTCTCCATAAAGTATTTTTGTTTGTTTACCTTAAAGTAAAGCAAAGCTCTTATTAAAAAAAGAAAAAAACAACCCAGCAACTATAGCTTACATGTTTTATTGCCAAGCAAACTTTGGTAGCAACATAGTATAGCAATTGCCTTTTGTGTGCAAACAGTATTCTTAACAACATATTGTGAAAGGCCGGTGCCTCATAAAAATGCTACCGCTGGAAATTAAATTACATTCTCTTAATTTGAGCCTGCTCACCATCACCTTATGAAGCTGACATCTTTTATAAAAGCATGGCTATGGAAATATATTCCCTTTTTAAAGTTGCTTTCAGTTGATATTTTGAGCAACAAAAGAATTTTCCCAAGCTTGAAGTGGCCTGGCTAAGTCATACATCCTTATTACCTAAGCTCTGGAGCAAAATTATGACCCTTCCCACCACGTCCATTGATTTACACATTTATCCCTTGCCAGGTGACAAACTCCACTGTTTTCTCCTAGTCAATGAGAATAAAGCTTCTAGAAGCACTGAGGTATCACAACATTTCTCAAATAGATGGTGGGTTTTTTAAATGTTCTGCAAGCACTGCAGAGACCCAGCAAGCAATGACTCAGCCCCAAGACCACCTACATATAAACAGAGAAAAAGAGAATTAATCAATAGATACATAAATGCAAAAAGCAACCAGCTGCCTGGGCTTTGGGCAATCTGTCACAGTTGAGGACTCCCTCCCACGGCCTTAAGATTTTCATATTTTATTATTATTATTATTTTCTGGGGGAGGGTTGAATCTTTTTTTACTTATGCTCTTAACCTATTTAAGTGTTCTCCAGGTTTTGTCCTTCAGGAAGGAAGGAGAAATGTTTCGAAATATACTGAAAGGCAATGTCTTAAATACACTTCAGGTACACATTATAATTTCAGTCTATGGTCTGTAAATTATACCAGGACAAAAAGCTGTTGCTAAGCAAATGAACCCTCTTTTATCTGAAACAGAGTGAATGACACTGGCCCTGACTCTAACTATTCCCCCATGCAAACAAGCTCTGTAACATGATGAAAGTCGGTGTTCAAGGAATCGAGTTTTAGCTAGAACATGCAGTGTTATCTAGTCATTGTAACCAATTCTTTGTTGCACTTTAAACATCATGGTTTGAAATGTGTTTGTCGATATGGGCTAGCAGAATCTTTCAATTAATTTTTAATTGGTTAACCAGTATAATGAAATAAAATAAACTGGTTTATTCTCTTCCTCGCTGGTAACCTGCAGCAGATGGTTCAGAAAAGCTATTTTGTTAAAACAACCTGGCTAATTTCACATTCTGCTTACAATTTGCATACGGCAAGATGACCACCTCACCTTCTGAACTTCCAGCATGCCACACAGGTTAAAACAAGGGCAGTTTGTTGTCACAAAAACTCACCCCTTCTATCTCCACAGACTATAGAACGTTTTGGGCTCCTTTTTTGTTGTGAGGTAGCCACGTGCCCTTCCCTTTAACGGCAACGCCACGCAAGCAATACTGACATTTCCAGCAACTGAGCCTAGCGATGGGCTATTCAAAACCATGGTCTTGTCTATGCATCTGTCTTTTCCCAAGACCAGCCTGAGCCTTTGACCGTCTTCATCCCAAAACAGCTCTGTAAGGTCAACTTGACAAGGGTTGGGGTTCCCCAAGCAAGAAGTACAGGTGGGCACCAGGGCTGCTACAAATGTCCCTTAGCCTCAATTGCCTCAGAGCTTTCTGAAGGTTATGTCATCTTCCTTTCACTTCATAAAGTATTCTTAACATTGCCCTGTCCAACACTCCTTCTACAGTATTTAAATAAACCAGAGGAGAACTCTTACCATTTGAGAATCTGTTTAGTAATATATTACTTTCATGTGGTGTATTATCTATTAAGTCACAAAATGCTGTGAAGTTGCCTTTTTTAACACAGTCACCCCAATGAAGTTCACTACTATGATTTTATTGAGCTCCTGTCAGCTTCGGATAATGTGTAAAAAGCTAAGATAGTGGGACAATCTACAGAACATTGCTTTTGAAAATAATTATTGTTCCTCTGCATTTTTAAATCACGATGCTATCTTATCCCAAAGTCTTCAAATAGCCAAAACTTGTAAAAGATGGGAATGTTTGTTACGATTAAATGTATACGGTTTTATTATAAATTTTTATTTTAACTTTTAATTAAATTGTATACTTTAAATCTTAGAAAGAGTCCTTTTCACTTATGGACATGATAAATGAAATTTACAGTGTTAAAAAAAAAACAAAAACAGAAGAAGCAGGAAAGCTTTTATAGAAAATTCATAGAACTGAGTAGAGATGAAGCAACTGAAATTACAAAGAGAGGCCATAGAAAGATGAGAAGATGGGAACCTTTCTAAATTGTTTTAAACTAATCAGATAAAATATTCTATAGGAATAGCGAGTAAGTGAAGAGGTGGAAAAACTGTAAGGCAGAGGTAAGCCACGATGACCATCTTCACTATGATTTTATTACTGCTTACTTGCTGTAGTGGCACACAAAGTCTTACCACCAGTCAAGGGCACACAGGTTGCAGGGACCAGCACTAAATCCTCATGGAGCCACATCCTTTGTTCTCCCATAGGGACACCAACAAACTCCTCCGCACCCTTTCAAAATTCCTCTCCGTTCATGCCCTTAGGGACTTATTCTGCAAATGTGGTGCATAGAGTGATGGATGCTATGTGCATAATTCTAAAAATAAACTGATGAAGATGCCAAACAACGCAAAACAAACAAATCAAAGCAACACAGACGGACCCCAAACATTCTCATATCGCTCCGCTGAAACTTGAAAGTGGAAAACCAGCTCTCCCCTTTTCGTGGCCTATTGTGCTCCCCAGAAAACCTACTTGCACCTCAGGTTTTAAAGCAACTTATGATAAATGGCAAAGCACAGTAAGTCACACTTTGGATCTCCGACTGCCTCCCTCCTGTAACAGCCATTTAGAAGCATGATGTGTGGTGAACAAGCACCCACGCGGCGTGGCAGAGGATGCCGACACACAGACACGCTCACTTGCATTCCCGTTTTACCCTTAAACACAGTAACTGCTCAGGACAGTGTCTCTATAGTCACTTTATAATACCATGCAGAAGGAAAAAAAAAAAAAAAAAAGCACTATGCTGATCATTGCTTACCAACACAGGACTCCCCGGCAAGAGAAAAGCTTCCATTGTCATGGAAACCGCTTCTGCACTCACAGTGGTACCACCCTGGGAGGTTAACACAGCGTGAATGGTTGTGACACTCAATGATCCCCTCTGCACACTCATCAATATCTGCCTCAGAGAAAAACACAAGCCAGCCAGGAAATTAATTTCCTTTGACACCAATGCTTTAGGTTTCTTTTTTTTTTTTTTTAATGTTCTTGTTTTTTCTTTTTTCTTTTTTTTTTTTTTAAGTCTTCCTTTAATAGATGGATCAAGGTTTATAATGGTTCCAAACAACAGCCACTTAAAACATGACCCACATAACAACAATAAAAAAGAACAATAATACATCATGGAATTTGATACATACAAGACATTCATTTACACCATGATTTGTTTAAAATGCAAAGCAAACATGCAGATTTTCTTGTTGTTTGGGGTTTTTTTGATTTTTTTTAATTTATTCTTTTTTTTAACTCAGAAGTCATATTAGTCTGTGCACATAAAGCACCGCACAGCAGGTTCTGCATTGAAAAGGCAGTTTCAGCAATATTCCTGTTTTACAAACTGTGTGTCCCAGGACACCTTGGAAAGAAAAAGCATTTTTTCCAGGATTTGTGTTTCTGGTGTTCAGCTGTGATATTGGCAGCTATCTAGCATTTCAGGTGCTCAGAGCACTTTGCAAACAACAGTCAATCTCTTTTGTTTATATGAGCAAAATAAATACCTACTATATGTATAACAGCATGTGACAAACAGAAAAAGCAATCCCTGTTTCAGCTGCAATAAAAAAT
>NW_010332364.1:40815-100536 GCF_000700745.2 Antrostomus carolinensis
AGATGACAGCAGGTCTGTAGCAATGGAAAGGTAGAGCAAGACGAATACCCTGCTGAGTTTCAATAAAAGCTCTGTTTTTATAAAGGAGTTTTTTAAATTTCTGTAACATGGTTAATGGAGACCTCATAATTGCTAGTAACCTTGGTTAATCACGGTTGGCACCTGGCTGCTTCTCCCCTTTGAGCAGTTTTCAGCATATTTTGTAGGGTTGTAATTAAAATTAGCGAATTAATTATATGTTAACCTCATGGTAATTTAAGACGCTATTATATTTTCATTCCTCTGTTTAACTCTAGCTATTTTTTTTTTTTTTAATCTTCAGCAGTTTTCAGGTGAGTATCTGATCAATTAAAATGAATCTCAAATTATTCACAAATATTAGCCATTTTCAGCCATTGAGATTTTTTTTCTTGGCAATTGGCACATTTAAAATACGCATAAAACTGTGTACACCAAACACACAAATTCGAGGAAAATAGGTTCTGAAACTGCATTTAGTTCTGCAAGCATCAAAGTGCAAATGTCTCACAATCCTGATGCAAGACTGAGTTAAGGTTATTAAATAACCACAGAGTGTAGCTTTTATCTCAATTTACAAAGTACATACACCAATATGGTTTCATAGACTGCAGAAGAGTCATGTTGATGTACACTGAAATTGATTTGAATGAAGTATCCTTCAGTACAATCCCATTTTCTCACATCTTACAAACAATACCATAGAAAAGTTCAATTTTTCCTCATTTAAGTAACAATATATATTCTTGTTGAAATACGGCCGAGAAACCTAAACAAATGTCTTTTCCCAGTTGTGTGTTCATCCCCACTCAAGAATGAAGCAAGTTAACTAGATAACAGGGTTATAACCACTATTTATTTCTAGCTTTATTTTGCTTCCATCTAACAATAAAGTCATTTTTTAATGCTTTAAAATCTGTCTCTGCTGCCACCTTTTCTGTACTTTTTATTTTGTAGAAGCTAATTTTGGTGTTAAAATGCTGCACAAATCTAGCTGTCCATCAACGATGAGTGCTGCTTGCAAACTCAGACACTTTCAATTCATTACAGCAAATGGAATTTATAACCATGATCTTTTCACATGTCATGGCTGAAGGAACAAGTTTAATCCTATTTGGAAAGTGAGTGACTTTGCTGTTGCAGGTCAATTGCAAATGAATCCTTCTTCTTGCTTTCTTCCCTTTCCCAGTGTTGAACCAGAGAATGTTCCTGTTTAAAGATTGCTTCCTCAGGTCAGTCCTGTACTGGATCTCTATCTATTCAATTTTACATTTTTAATTTACAAAATCAATAGAGTTTTCTTAAAGTTCATTTCTAAACTTGAGCCCTCTTGAAAGTGTATTTGATTTAGGCTCATGGGGTAGGATACTAATTGACTGGTAGATTACTTTTGAGAAAGCCTGTCTGCCAGAATATCAGAACTAAGCAACCATTTACTTAATGGAAGAAGAGCATCAGTGTATGAGTCTAGATTATGTCTAGAAATTATCTTTAGAGTATATCCAAAAAGTAAAATAATACATAGAACTATTTCAAGACTAGATGATTTTATTGTGGCAGTACCATTCCTGTCTATAGCTCTTGTCCACTGATGTTTAAGGAGACATAAACCAATTTCTTAAACCAGCAGAGCTGGGAAAATGGGACTCACTTTCAGTTGTACAGGTTCTTCCTTTAATTCCTTTCTCTCTTTAAACCAGTGGAGTTACACCAGCACTGCCCTACCCATGCCAGGGGCAGAGGGTGAGGGACAAGGATGTGTTCTGCAGGCTGTTTTGGGAACATCTGCCACGAAAGACACCACTGATGCAGAAGCAACTACTGAAAACATCCTTCAAGCTCTGCTCACTACCCCTCCTCTCCTCTCACAATTGACCTGTTCGTCTCCTCTTCAGGTGAAACTCAGTATTCCTCCTTGCTCCTCAGCCCAGCCTTCTCCTGCACGTGTGCGTGTACGTGCCAGGAGCTGGGCTGATGATGCCAGGAGGGGTCAGAAAGGCTTTGAGCAACCTGGTCTAGTGGAAGGTGTCCCTGCTCATGGCAGGGGGGCTGGAACTGGATGATCTTTAAGGTCCCTTCCAACCCAAACCATTCTATGATTCTATGAAGTCACCCTTCCCTTGCTTCCACAGCAAGTTAGCATTCCTTTGGCAACATGTCACGAGCAGCACCATGTAAGACAACGTGCATGAAGAGCGTTATAAACAGGGAAAACCATCAGCAGCTTTTTAATTTGTCTAATACATTGCAGTTTCTTATTCCCAGGCTTAAAATCATGTATATAAAGAGCAAAAGGGGAGAAAATATTATGATTAGGTCTGTAAGCTTCTCCTGTGGTCTTGTGCATTATTTGCAGCAGATGTATAAACATATCTCTGCGGGTACAGGAAAACATTATGGATTTGTTCAGACTTATTTCAGATGCTGTAATACCAAGAGGGAACTGCAAATAACAGCTTTATAAAATGGTGTGTCATATCCCATAACATTACTTAGTTTACCTAATAGATCATTTCCAGCTGGACATACTATAGCTTTTGAAAACCCTTTTTTGAGGACTGTTTCTACATAGGAAGATGTTGCTATACATAATGGCCAGTTCAGGGAATTGGAATCAATTCCCCTTTTTTCATCTTTGCTTTTCTATATTTAGATCCTTCACTGTATTTGCATACTTGCCTCAGGATTAATATCTTTCTGTCAAAGTCTGGTTTTGGGTTTTGCTATAGCACTTGAGCTATATATGCATTGTTTGGGTGTGTAGATGCTTACCAGAATATCTTATATACACTTCTTTCATAAAGTTATGTTAAGCTGAAATTAAAGTGTATACCTCTGACCTGAGAGGGAAAACAGTACAAAAATCATAATCATTCCTCAAAGGAGTACAGAAAAACCCATTTAGAAACTCTATGATGACAGAGACCAGAGGAAACAAGGGGTGGACATTTTTTGGCTGTGTTTCCATGCTGTGAGTCTCGCCTGCCCTCTGTGCTCCTGGCAGAAGAGCAAGCACAGGGCTCCAGGCTCTGCCTCCTTGCAGCATCCCACCATGGATGGAGAAGCCTGGGTCTTTACGTGCACATCTTCACCTTGTCATCCCACGCAGCTTAGCCATGCTTAGGAAAGTCAGTGAAAACACATTCACCCACTCACAAGTCTGTAGAGCTTTCTGTATATCTGTGTTAATGGCTAGACAGTCTAAAACAGAGTGCTTGTAAGAAATGGCAAGTTTGGTATTTCCTTGGGAACTGAGTATTTCCCATAGTCTTAATATGCTTCTGGAGTCTTCGGCTAAATATCTGGGCTACCTTTGCATTAAGTGTAGTATGTTTCATTTATAGCTGTAATTCAACATAAGACATCGCTGCTCTGACCTCCGTGGAACTATTTTTGCAATTTTTTTTTTTTCATTCAAGCCTTCTTAGAGCATCCATGTAAAAGGAAATGCTGTACAGACCATTCCACTGCCTGCTTTTACCCCACTCAGTTATTTAACTGTCATTAGTACAGAATTGTTAATGGATCTGGCAACACTCCACTATAACAGCTTTGCAAAAGCTCAAAAATGGCACATTTTTGTATTGTAAAATAAAGGCACCAGTTGGTTTTGAATAAGCTCTTGCAGGATGTTAATCCTGTCCTTTAAGGACAGGTCTGTAATTTTTACTTTTATCATCCCAGCTTCTTGCATTATTCATAAAGGTATTTATACAGACAAGATAAATAGGATGATTTACCTCAAAATAAAACACAATGGCTTCAGAACCCAGTGAAAAAGTAAAATTAAAATAATTCAATCTTTTCTAATACCTCATCACATTTAAGTCACTGTGTGATAATACTCAAAGGAAAACTGTTCAGTGTCATGTAATAGCTAGCAATCTACAGCTTCAATGAGACAGAAGAATTTTACAATAAAAGTGTGTGTTCATCAAACTCTTACTAGGCTCTTCCTCATGCAAAAAAAAAAAATATCAGATCCTTCTCTTTAGCTCTCTGTTGATCAGGAGGCCTATAAGCAGGAAAAGTGGGTACTAACAAGGAAGGATCACACAGGTCTCAAGCTTCCTGAATTAAAATCGTACCCTGAGAGCTAACTCCACTAGTTCCAGAGCATTACAGCTTTGGTTTCCACCTCAGAGTATTTTTCTTCAATATAACAACACCAGAAAAATTCACCCAGGCAACTGTCCTGGGTTTTGCTAGGTTAAACTATCACACCAACCAAGCCATAAGTTCTATGTGAAATACAACTTCTTCTCATCTCCTGCTCTTGTATGAGTCTCACTTCCATGAGATGGAGATAACAAGAAAGGGATGTCAATGACAGCACTATGCAAACAGCTTCCTTGCTGCAAAGGAGTTGTTCAACTGCTTCAAATAAACCCTGAAAGCAAAGACAACTACTTCGGATGGGCGAGATGAAAAATTCTCTCTTTAAAAAACAATCTCCCACCTGCCTACCTTTATGCCAAATTCAGTTGAAGTAAGCAAGTAATAATTCTACTGTTTTACATAAACTTATATGAAGGCTGGATTTTATGCTTTATTATTAACCTTTATATTAGCTATACTATTAAATCTCTACATTAGCTTTGTCAGTTCACTCCAGTTATCAAGAAGGGCCTGCATTTCTTTTTAAACATATGCAATACAAAACAGAAATACATCAACAACAGCCACACTTAAAGTCTGCTAGATTTTCCCAGAGCAAACTAGAAGGGGCTACAACACTCTGACCTTGTCACAGGTTTACAACCCAGAGTGCTTGGAATGCCAATGACACGGCAATGGCACAGCAATTCAGCTAGTAAAGAAATGGTAACTTAGAACACCCCAGATAACTCTGATTCAGTTACATTTGAGTAACAACTCATGGCTATGGCTCAGTCTCATGGGGTCACGTGCTGGTTTGGGCTGGGATGGAGTTAATTTTCTTTATAGTCGCTGGTGTGGGGGTTTGCTTTGAATTTGTGCTGAAAACAGTGTTGATAATGCAGTGATGATTTCGTTATTGCTAAGCAGTGCTTACACAAAGTCAAGGCCTTTTCTGCTTCTCACCCCACCAGCGAGGAGGCCGGGGGGACTTCAGAAATTGGGAGGGGACACAGTTGGGACATCCCAACTTACCAAAGGGATATTCCAGGCCATATGACCTCATGCTCAACAGACAAAGCTGTGGGAAGAAGAAGGAAGGGGAGGATGTTCCGAGTGATGGCGTTTGTCTTCCTAAGTAATCGTTATGTGTGATGGAGCCCTGCTCTCCTGGAGATGACTGAACACTTGCCTGCCAATGGGAAGTAGTGAATTAATTCCTTGTTGCACTTCATTGCAACACGCACGGCTTTTGCTTTACCTATTAAACTGTCCTTTACCTCAACCTATGAGCTTTCTCATTTTCACCCTTCCAATTCTCTCCTCCATCCCACTGAGGGGAGTGAGCAAGCAGCTGTGTGGTGCTTAGTTGCTGGCTGGGGTTAAACCACAACAAGCCAGTTCATTCTTAAGACTACAGAGATACTAAAAATCAGAAAGGGCAGTAAAGACATCTGTCTGAGACCTATCTATTGGCATTTTTAATCATCATTTTCTGGTCTCATAACTTTAAACGTCTCTGGTGATACAGATTCCATCTCTCTCTCTGACTGAAGCCAGCAGCAGGATTTGGAATCACAGAATGATAGGGATTGGAAAGGACGTCTGGAGATCATCCAGTGCAACCCCCTTGCTAAAGCAGGTTCACCTAGAGCAAGGCCTAGACAGGTTTTGAATTATCTCCAGAGAAGGAGACCACAACCTCTCTGGGCAGCCTGTTCCAGTGCTCTGAATATTTTTCCTTGACATTTAGCCTGTTTTTAAATTACTTTAATTTTGACTAATTAGGAGATTTTGGGCAAACAATCAGCACCAAATTACATATTTCTCTCTCTCCCTCAGCAGTCACGGCTGTTTTTGCAGACTGATTTTAATTGCATTATATTTATATTGGCCTTTGCAGCTCCTTCTCAGACAGGAATAGTTTTGCCTGAAAAAATGGTACAGGCTTTGGTCCATTTTTCTATTTTGAGGACACAGCAATAAACCATAAAACTTTAAATTTATTGAGATAGAGAATACAACTCAAATTCATGAATAATCAAACCCACACAACAGTTTAATGGTACTAAAGGACTTTCAGGGGTGAAAGGTGTGCCCACCACTCATTATAATTAAAGAATAGCTGTAATATGCTTTATTGTGTAATTCTGTATTGGTGTTATCCAGATTTTTAATCATCTGAAACTCATGTGCAACATGAGTTTAACAATAATAAATGGAATTAAATTGGTATCAGAATAATAACACAGACTAGTTGTACCAGCATTTTTTAAGACTAATTCTTTTAATATATAATATCTAATTTACTGAAATTCATTTTTAATACACACCCCAATATCATGTCTTTATCAAGTTTTGTGCATGTCTCTCTCACACCCTCATATTTGTCTATTTGTATGCTAAGTATGTATGACACTTGGAGTATGCAACCTGAAAGTCCTGGGTGGACCAAATAAATGTCACTTTCATAACACTGGAGCTGAAACAGATGTTTTTATTCTCATATTTAAAGACTGGTGGGTGAGGTAGGAAACAAGATTTGCAGTCAGACTGCTCAGTGGAAAGCATGGCAGGAAAATACTAGGCAGGTTAAAGAACTATTGCATATTCAGTATTGCATTTGAGTTTCCACTGCAAACAAGATTTTAATTATCACTCTACAAGCCAGAAACAGACTGACTTCACAATCAGTAGGTTAAGTTTCAAACTGAGGCAGGAATTTTCTGTCAAATTTGAGGCCTACAGTCAACATGTCTTTCAAATTACATCATCCTGAAAACAGAAGGGCTACTAGCCCAATGTTTATTGCATTTGGACTTTTCCCATGTCTTGTAAGGATCCTGCCATCATGCTTGATGCAGCTGGCTTGGAGGGAGGTGCAGGGAACATAGTTCAAAAGAGCTTCCTTGCAAACTCCAACCATTACTGGACTGATGCCTCACAACTTCAGGACAAAAGTTGAGCTCATTGTCTGCTAGTACCTTGTACCTGCTGGCAATATTCCACAGTTCTCCAGGAATGCTCCTCTCGTGCTCTCACAACATTACGCTCTAAAAACCAGAGCATTTTGTCAGGACCCTGCATTTACTCTTTTTCTATCTCCTTAGGTAGAAACAGAGTGTGATCTCCATGCTAAGGTTACTCATGTAACTCAAGCTGATAGCATTTCTGTACAGAAACTCAACTGCAAGACCACTAATACAGTGGTACTTAATTAATTTATTACATTTTCTACAGTAGAAAAGAGAGATATCGTGCAATTTACAGGTGAGATAACTAAGGCAGAGAGATACAGTGAATTGTCCAAAGTTGCCCAAACCAATGTGCGAGAAACTCTTCAATTTTGTAATTCCAGTCCACTGTCCTGCCATTTCTCTATTCCCTCTAAAGATGTTCTCAAATAATCAGATAGAAGCAAGGCTAACCTTCAATCTCCTAATGACTCATGAACTTGGGCTTTATTTTTGAAGAATGTTCAATATCTTCATCTCTGATTACTAATTCAATTAAATTGAGATACTGGAGTTGTATCTGTGTATGTTATACATGAGTAGCTATTCAGAATATTAGATACACATACTAGAATAAAATGAGAGAACAAGATCAACAGGAGAGGCTTATCATGCCAACAGACTGTAATCAATGAAGCCCTCAGCACATAGGGGTATACACAAACAGTTAGGATTATGTAGATAAAAAAAGTTCAAATCCATCCTTAACAGCACAGTATTTTTACACACAAATCTGCTTTAAGCCTGTTCAAAGCATAAATGCTGTAAATTCAGATTCATTTAATTTACAATGACTGCTAAGATCATACTAAAAACATTACAGATTGCAGAATTACATTTCAGAAAATCTGCGTGGCAAAATAGATTAAATGCCTGATAAAAAGTTTAATATATCAACCAGAATAAAGAAAATATTTTTGACAATTGATTTTGGCATGCTGAAATTAAAGAGTTGCACATTCTTTGCCAAGACCACAAAATTTGAGAATTACCTAATAGAGATATATGTTAAAACAAAATAGTCGATGGGGGCCAACCAGTTGGAAAACAGCTTGGCAGGAAAGGAGCTGGGGATCCTGATGGACATCAAGTTGAACATGAACCAGCAAGGCTACCCTGCTGCAAAGAACGCAAACGGTACCTTTGGCTGCTTTAGACAAAGAATTGCCAGCAGGTCAAGGAAGGTGATCTTTCCTCTCCACTGGCAAGGCCACACCTGAAGTGCTGGGTCCAGTTCTGGCCTCCACAGTACAAAAGAAGTATGGTTATACTGAAGAGAGCTCAATGAAGGGCCACAAAGATGACTAAGAGGGTCTGGAGCATGTTACATAAGAGGAAAGGCTGAAAGAGCTGGGACTGTTTAGCCTGGAGAAGAGCACATTCCAGGTGGATCTTACCAACGCATGTAAATACCCAAAGTGAGAGTGCAAAGAGGACAGAATCAGGCTCTTTTCAGTAGTTCCTAGTGACAGGACCAGAGGCAACGGACACAAACTGAAACACAGGAGATTCCCTCTGAACATTGGGAAACACTTTTTTACTGTAAGAGTGACAAAGCACTGGTACAGGTTGCCCAGGGAGGTTGTGGAGCCTCCATCCTTGGAGATGTTCAAAAGTCATCTGGACATGTTCCTAGGCAACTGGCACTAGATGGCCTTGTTTGAGCACTGGGTTGGACAAGATGACGTCCAGAGGTCCCTTCCATTCTCACCTATTCTGTCATTCTGTCTCAGAAGAAATGCTCACTCCAAAGAAAACTGCTAAAGTAAACTGGATGCAGGCTGCAAACTGGTTCATCAGAGCTACAAAAGATGAATGTAACCTCTTATAAAACAGGATGCTGAGAAACAGCATTCTCTACCCAACGTACCGATTGTCTGTAACTCAGTGTATTGCACAAAAGGAACCATTCAAATGACACTGGCTCTATGTATAAAAGCTTTGCTGATGAACCTTAGCGTTACCATCCAGTGCTAGCAGACTACTTCATGCACAGTCTGTAAGTACAATTCACACCAACATATCACTCTATCTAGCACTTGAAATGCTAAAGTTCAACATTAGAAGAGTCACAGAAATACATCACATCCTGTGACAGAGAATAAATGCTCCCTACCATACATTCTTCAGTGATTTGCCTCAACCAATTTTAAAATGACTCACATGATGAGTCCTCTTTCACTTAATTGGGAAGATTATATTGCAGCCCAATAGTCCACAATGTTAGGAAGGTCTTTTGATTAAGTTTGAGTCCTCCCATAATCGAAATATGGTTCAGACAAGATAACACTTGTCAGAACAATTTCATTGCTAACAGGAGGTAGCAGCTGATGAGAAAATGATAAAAAGCACATTTTCTTCACTGTGACTGAGGTGGGGGAGTGTCAGCCATTCTCCTTAAAATTCCTGTGTACACCACTGTGCCAAAGGGCACAAGAAGCAAAGCCAAATTGCAGGTTTAGATTATAATAGTGTGCATGCCCTATAGCACCCCTGAGAGTTTAATAATAATGGGAAATATTCTCAATTAGTTTTTTTAAATCTTGAAACGATTAACAGCTTCAGAAAAGCATTTTCATTCATACAGTAATAAACTCTCCCATGGAAGCAAATCCCCAAGCCAGCAGTGCAAAAAGAGCACTTGAGATTGTAAGCAGAATAATGTAAAGCTCTCTGCATCCTTAATTAGAGAAGAAAATGGTTCAGGAAGTCCTGATCAATACAGTGCAAATGATAAAAATGTACACTTTTGGAGAATGTATGAACATAATTTCATAAAAAGGATTAAATTTGTGGTGGGTCTTCCACACAGCACACTAGATTGCAACTGCTCTCGTTCAATGGAAGATCCTCTTCCACCTTGGAATATATATATATATTTATTATTATTATGTTTTTCTGATAATGAGAAGGGTACAAAAAGACCCTATACAAAATATAACAAATAAAAGATTGGAAGGTTTCCTGAAGAAGAGAAATCAAGACACTTGCATCACTTAATCTATTTCCTTTTGTTCCTAATTCAAGTAAAAACCATTCTCTATTTTGGTCTGCTTGAACTTTCTCCAGTCCCACCACTTTCCATCTGCTCCCCTGCCAGTTAACAGTTAAATTTACCCAGGTTCCAAACTCCATCACACCACGTGCACACTCATAAGAAGCAGTTTGCTGTTGTGATTTCCACTGCACAATCCAGTAAGTTTGAGAACCATAAAAAAGTGTAATTTCCCAGTTAACTCTGACAGCACCGTGTTTCATTGGATGAAATAACACGAGTCAGAATGTTGCAAGAAATCTGGTAAAATTTGCTAAACAAAAACAACATTCCAAACATCCCACTGACACGTTCAGAATGAAGGCCAGGACTCATCACACCTGACTAGAGATGCTCAACAGCTCTCCTGTGCATCCTCACTATTCAATGAGCCGAGATACGGACTTTCAAAAGACAATACTGATTGCTTGATATCTTCTGTTTTTTCATCAACTGCCATCAGAATTCTTTTTAATGTTAAAACTTATTTGTTCTATATGTTATAACACATTTAAAAATTGTAAACATTTCTGAGTACTTTCAATCAAGCTAAAAAAATTCTCCATGGAAAATTCTAAATTTTTGGCTTCAATTACAAAAAAAAATAATTCAAAAATTCAAAAAATCTTGAAGCCCATCTTAAAATGAACTTCCTATTTCACATGCAGTTCTAACTATAACTAAAGAGAATAAAGTATACCAGCAGGTATGAAATCACAGTGCTGTATCCAGTAAAATCTTCCAGGTGAAAAACTCAATGAATATTCAAGATTAAAAACTTCAGTCATTACTGCTACCCCTTCTTTCTAAACACTGCAATGAGTATTTCCAAATAAATAATAAGTGACTGTTTCCTTAGCATAAAATGTGCACTTTGAAAGCACACGATCTCTCTTTCATTTTTTAATTACAGACTGAATTTTAACTTCACTAAACCATTAGTTGCAGACTTTGATCAGACCCCAGTTTTCTCAGCCTGGGTGCTGCTTCAGACATCAATAATTCCAATTAAACCAACTCTGAGATATGACCACATCATTTCACTAAGCAATTAAAAATGTGCAACTGAAATAAGTAGAAAATCCTGAAAGAAAAGCCAGGGGACAATGTTAATAATAATAATAAGTACATTGCACTTCTATACCATCTTTCATCCTGTAATCTCAAAATACTTCCTAAATATTATATAATATGTATTATTTAATATGTATTATAAAACTTTGCAAAAAAGTAAAATAATAAAAAAACCCCTTTGTTTACTTGGTATTCCGAAAGGGGTTTGATTATTCAGGATAAAGATAGAGTCACCACTGCTTATTTCATGAATAAGACCTCCACTCATTAAAAAAACACAGTTATACAAATTGGGGGGGTTTTTGCATCCCATTTTATTGAATTAACTAAGTTTATTATACATAAGTTGAATGTAATGGCTTTTCAATGAGTATTCCCAAAGTTAGGAGTTTCTCATAATAGTTGATTTTACTATTTGATTACCACAATGTAATTTATTCTCTTAAAATGCACTCACCTATACAACTGTTCTGCAAAAACATATCTGCAAAAGCTGGCACATAAAACTAGATTTTATTGCACTAGAAGGACTATTTTGAACTTTGTAGAACCTCAAACAGCTACATGATCTAAATATTAGTGCTTGGGGTTTTGGGGCAGACCCAAAGACTCAGTGAATCCAGCTAGAGAAGTAAATTGAAGATTAGAAGCAAGAGCTACCTGAGGTTTAACAGTGGTGCTACTGTTGCCTCTGTGTTTGATCTTGAAAAATTTCTCTGCATTTCTGTTTATATGTAGGCAAAAGTTTTTAATACTACAGAAACTGAATGTTGCCATTTTACAATGAGTTTTTATATATGAATGTAAGTGTACGCAGAGTCCGTGTTTCAGAGCTTCATTATCAGTGGAATGAGTTTAATCTATGGCACACAGCATACCAGAACATTAAGAATCCAAAAAAATAAGCATCTCTGAGGAGAAAGAAAAAAGAAAAAAAAAAAAAAAGGGTCTCCTATGTGTATTTATGCACTTAGGAGGAAGACTTTTGAGGGGGAAAAAAAAATATATCACTGAAAAGAGAGCACTTATACTGTCCCTTTACATTTTTTCCCTAATTGCACTGGATATATTCCTTCTCATACAAGGACCATATAATCTCTCTATGAAGACTACAGTCTCCATCATGCACATTAGATCCAGATCAAAGATTGGGTGAGGTGAGATGCTCCACACAATATGACGACTGTGACTTGTGTCATAAACAAGGACAATGGCAGTGGTGGTGTGGCCATGAACATCAGAGGATATGAACAAGAAAAGGGTTGTAGGAGAAGCTTTTCCACAGTAGGAAATATGACCTGAGCCAACGAATAGGAACAGGCAGCAGAAATTATTCTTAGGGCCACATGAAAGTACCTAATATATCACAATCTGTAAGATTTAAATCACCTGAAAGTCAGTAAAAAAAATAAATAAAACGCTTACTATCTGACAGTGACTTAGGCCAATGGTCGCTCTAAAATAGATGAACGCTAAATACGAGTAAAGCATGTGGCATGCCATTGTCAAGGAACTTGGGTCCACCAAAACAGAACATAAAATATCTGGCTTTCCAAAACAAGGTTTTCACGGTTATACTGGTTGCAAAATACAGCAGAGAAAAGGCAAATTGCAAGATGTGTATTTCATTCAGTTCTTCACCTGTGCCAACTTAAAAATCCTACAGACTATCTCCTAATGCATTAAATACAGTAAAAAAGATGCCTTCATTACTTATCCTTCAGTTACATAACATAGCACCCCAAAATTCACCAGTGTTTTAGATGCAAATCTTATTTCCTTTAACCTAGAGTCAAAATATTCATTTATTTATTTATTTTTCCTTAAGAAGAGGTAACTTGTTATGCTCCTAGGGATATTTTCTTGGCAGAACTACCTCATTTTTCAGTAACTGAAAATGCAATCTCTGGCCTCACAGATTTTCAGTCATCAAAATAATTTCAGTTCAAGCCACATCGCAGCCTGCATACAGCTGTTTCAGAAATGCATCCAAATGTACATCTGAATTATAACCCAATCCAATATGGTCACTTCAACTACTGATAAAAAGTTACTGCCATTAAGATGTTATCTTTATTTGGTTTAAACCGGTAACGTACATCTACATTTTAACAAGAAGCTCCTGCAGACAAACAGAGGGTACAAAGAAAGGTGAAAGGGGGAAGCTACTAGTAGACAAGAAGGAATTAGACTAATAAGAGAATACCAGTCCTCTTCCACTTTAGCCAGCTCTGCCTCTCTACACTGTAGCTAGGAAAGAACCAGTATTACTGAGCAAACACGTTTAAGTGTATTTCTGGGAAATTCTTTACTTCAGAAAAGACCACGTGTATTTCTTCTTTAGTGTATCTCAGCCTCTATCCTACAGAATTAGAAATAAAAGGGATGACTCACCAGTTTCTACTTCACAAAGACTGGCAGCCTTACCTGTGCCAAACTGAAAATATTTGTTGGGCAGAGGAACCAACAGGTGAATGAGGCAGCACCTTCAGGGGACATATTCAGCACAGGGGCAGGATCCCACCGGTATCTGGGGTGGCACTACTGTCTTTGTGTTTCATGGGAATTTCAGAAGGAACTCACAGAAAACTAATGAACCAAATTCACAATTCTTTCTTCTTCTTCAGTTACTTTGATTTTGACCTTACAATGAAGTATTTGCATACATAGTTCAATACTACCTACATTTTAATGACATTTCCTTCCTATGGAAAGGTGAACATTAAACTAAGAGTTAGGTCTTTTATTACAGTGCCATTGGCTAGCAGTCAGACACCAAACGGTATGCACAGCCCTTTTTGCCTTTAGAAAATTAAAAATAAAAAAAATAAAAAAAAATAGGCAAAATGGTATTACCCTGCTGTCCTCTACTTACAGCAGAAGAAAATCTGTCCCTGCTTTATGACATAATTTCTAAAGGTCTGAGTTTCCAGCAGATGACGATCACCTGTTGCTCACCCTGTACAACTGAAGTAAGCTGTAGGGCTAATTACATCCCGTATCCACACAAAAATCTTGATGCCCACAAAAGACATCAAAACTCCTTCAAGCAAAAATACTACACAGTGAGATACATCTCACCTATCTTTAGATATCTAGAACATCTAGATGTATGTGTATTATAGACAGTTATCTGGTCCCCATTTATCATCAATGGAAAGTTGGGTGCTTTCAGGCTACAATTCATCTAACACCTACTTGAGATGCCTCCTTAGGAGAAGATGCATCATACATTAGAAATATCTATTTCTCTCCACTGACTATAATGAGAAGTTTAGCTGACTACCTCAAAGGCAGACAGCCATAATATCTCCCATTAAAACAGGGTAAGACAAACCCTATTTCACTTGACAATGTAAGCATCTACAAGAAAAGGAATCAAGTGATAACTGTGTTGAAGGAATTTGTAAATCTAAACTATGCATCAGAATCACAGACTAACTGAGGATGGTTGGGGTGTCAGGAGGTCTCTGGTCCAAGCAGCTGCACCCAGCAGGGCCCACCCTGAGGGCAACCCAGTCTGCTCAGAGCTGCATCCAGGCAGGTCTTGAAAACCTGCAAGGACAGAGACTGCACAGCCTCCCTGTGCTTTTATCCCATAGGGAAAAAGTTGAAACCTCTCTTGTTCCAATTTGTCTGTTGTCTTTCATCTCCCCTCCCTGCACTCCTGTAAAAAACCCAGCTCTGTCTTCTTAGTAACTGTAACAGACCACATCAGCTAAGAGGAAGGGCTCCACAGGACCAGTGTAAGGTCATTTGCTCAGCAAGCTGAAGATGAATTAGAAGAGATCATACTCAGGTTGGTGTTGTTTGGCTGGCATGTAGGCAAGTAAGCTGCTGGGGCTGTTTTGGGCTCCTTAATGGTCCAGGGGGAGACACTGGATGGAGGAAACGGTTTGAAAGATATGAAAACAGTGCTTCTAACAATGCTTTAAGGGAGATATATGTCCTTGCCTGCTTTTTATTGTTCTTTTATCCATTTTTATATCTTCCTGGTTTTTGTTGGGCTTTTTTTCCCTCCCTGGTATAGTTAAAATGTTATAAAGTCATAGTTATAAAGTTCAGGTGACAGTACAAAAAAAAGTTTTAAAAGCTGCCAATCTTAGCACAAGGAATGATTCCATACACCAACCAACACAACAGCTTCCTTTTTGTTGGACGTGCTTTGAGGCTCTGTCCTAGGCTGGGTGTTTTTCAGTTGCTCTGACTGTTCCAGAAAAGTATTCCTACCCTTTCAAAGCCAAACAACCCACACATGCTCTGCTGGCAAACGTGTGAACAAGCTCTGTGCCTTCTTACACGTGCCAGTGATCATTCCCCCCTTGTTTGAATTCTTCTTTGTAAAAGACCTGCACAACAGAGAGTTTTTAGCATAAGCACTCATAGAACACTTCTCCATTTCTGAGGTAGGACTAGAATCTTCCAAACTGCTTTAATAGCGTTCATATTTTATAACCTTTCTCATCAAAGTTTGAATTTTTCCCTTCATTTATACTACTTCAGAGTCAAAAGTGCCTCCTTTTAAGTTGTTAGAATTATACCAAAGACATGAGGTAAGAATTGGGCTTCCTGGGTAGAACTGAATATTTATGTATTTATTTTTGAGGTTAACTGTGACTCTTAACTCAAAAATCTTAAAAAAAACCCAAACAATTGCTTCCCCCATTAAAAGCCACTAAAAAGAATACTGACAGTATATAAAGAGATCCCTTTACCAATCACTGCCAGCCCTGGAGCTATCTACAGCAGCTATTTTGTGGCATATAGCTATGCAGGCAAGGACAAAGAGAAAGCGTCCTTGACCACAGACATTAAATTTACTTTGTGAAGCATAATTTTCCAGAGAGGAGTTTTGCAAGACTCCAACCCTGGCTGTGTTAATATCATAGACCATACTGTGGTGAAAAAAAGTTCAGTTTCCCATCTCAAATCTCCTGTGTTTTCACCTTAACATAACAACTGTAAAGATACTCTACGTCCCCTCATGCAGTTCCCCATCCTGAGATGGATATACAGGGACGTGTAGCTTGAGCTTCATGGACTGCAATTTCAGGAAGGAGATACAATAACACAGATGGAGCACAACCTTCCAAATGCTTCATGTCATAAAAAATAGGTTTTTTAAAAAGCCAGGATGGAAACTTAGTTCTCAATGAAATTTCCTTTTTTTAAATTTTTTTTTTATTTTTACTACATCAAAATGTGTCCTGTTTGTTGCAAAGGAGCAGTTCAGCACTTAGATCAAAGCATCTCCTGGCTGTGTTGTACTGAAACTCAAGTGTCAAACTGCTTCACTGCCCCACTAGTAAGAAATGCTTTGATGTATGTGTATATGTGTGTGTGTGTGTGTGTGTAAGGCACTTTAGTCATTATTTAGTAGCTACCCATAATATTTTAAAAATAGATTATCCAAACTGTAATTTCACATTATGATATGTCACTGGAAGTAACCCATATCATCACATTACTGTTACTGACACGTTATTAAGCAAGATAGAAATGAATACCAAAGCAACCTTTTGAAATGGAGACACTTCTTGTGGAAGGTTATTTGGTGCATCCATCAGAGAACACAGTGCAAGGGAGCAATGACAGGGCTAAAGAATATCACTCAGGTATTCTCTGATTATATTAGAGTCTAGGGACATGGACATTCTGTGACAAACATCAATGAAGACAAGGAAAAGTGTATAAAGAATTGGCTGGCAGCCTGTCTCCAGGTACGCCCATCAGAACAACTCCACAGTACTACCTTCTACCCTTGGTAAACAGCGTGTCCACAAGTTCACATCCAATCATACCTGATCTCCTTCCAAAATATGTACTTACAAAAGCGTACTAAAAAAACGTGGATCCCCAGTTGCCCCACTGGATAGCAGAGACCTGCCTCTTGCCAGAACCTCTACTCCCCAGCACAGAGAGAAGCTCCTGCATCTTGTAAGGGAAGACAGCAACATCCCTCCCAGAGCATGTTACTCCTTCCCAGCCTGTTCCAGCTCCAGGAGACCATCAGCCTTCCCATCACTACTCAGGGTCAGCACACATATTCGACTACAGCGGGATGTAGAAAGGGAAATTGAAACATTCACCTGAGCATGAGTCAGCCTTGCCTCTCTGGGGAGAACAATTACCAAATATGTGCAGTCATCAAATATCTTTACAATCTCTTTCTTTCTTTTTTTTTTTTTGTGCAAAATATTACAAAGTCAATTTCAGGCAGCACATTAACACTCCTGAACATTTAATTAAAATTAAATCCAATGTTATAATAATTCTCCTGATTTTTTACTACTGCTTTATAGTTCCAGTACAATGACTATAAGCAAAGGGAGAGTAGAGCACATTATTGCTTTAGCTCTACAGAGGACCCAGCCCTGAAACTGCTGAGAAACACAGATCATGCTGCCAGTTGCTCCTTTTAACTTGAAAGAGGTTTTTTTCATTTCCAAGAAAACTGAAAAGACTTTCAAGTGCAATTAACCAGTTGGATTGCTCAGATTCCCATTAATAATCCTTCTTACTATTCACCATTATCTTATTTCTTGGTGTCAAGTGGTGTCCCTCAGGGGTCCATACTGGGACTTGTACTGTTTAATATCTTCATCAATGACATAGACCATGGGATCGAGTGCAACCTCAGCAAGTTTGCAGACAATATCAAGCTGAGTGGTGTGTTTGACACACCTGAGGGATGGGATGCCATCCAGAAGGACCTGGACAAGCTCAAGAAGTGAGCTTGTGTGAATCTCATGAGGTTCAATGAGGCCAAGTCCTGTACCTGGGTCAGGGAAACTTCCGGTATCAGTACAGCCTGGGGGTGAAGGGATTGAGAGCAGCCCTGTGGAGAAGGACCTGGGGGTACTGGTGGATGAAAAGCTGGACATGAGCCAGCAACGTGCACTCACAGCCCAGAAGGGAAACCATATCCTGGGCTGCATCACAAGAAGCGTGGCCAGCACTAGGGAGAGGATTCTGCCCCTCTATTCTGCCCTGGTGAGACCCCACCTGGAGTCCTGCACCCAGCTCTGGAGTCCTCAGCACAGGAAAGACATGGACCTGTTGGGCCGGGACAGAGGAGGCCACAAAAATGATCAGAGGGATGGAACACTAATCCTAGAAAGAAAGGCTGAGAGTTCAGCCTGGAGAAGCAAAGGCTCCGGGAAGAACTTATTGTGGCCTTTCAATACTTAAAGGGGGCCTATAAGAAAGATGGGGGGAAAACTTCTTAGCAAAGCCTGCAGTGATAGGACAAGGGGTGACGGTTTTAAACTAAAAGAGGGGAGACAAACACAATATAAGGAAGAAATTTTCTACACTGAGGGTGGTGAAACACTGGCACAGGTTGCTTAGAGAGGTGGCAGAAGCCCCATCCCTGGAAACATTCAAGATCAGGCTGGACAGGGCTCTGAGCAACCTGATCTGGTTGAAGATGTCCCTGCTCACTGCAGGGGGGGCTGGACTAGATGACCTTTAAAGGTCCCTTCCAACCTAAACCATGCTATGATTCTATTTGCCTACACTGCTCTTTTTAGCATAACACCATATATTTTTCTTTTGATTTTAAAAGTCCCCTTCACCTCTATAGATCATAAAATTCTGCCTCTTGAACAGCATAATGTTATTATTTTGTCCTTTTCTCTAGCACTGCATAGCTGATCTCTAAAGCTTCTGGTCTTCATTGATTTATAATTGCCTACTAATTACTATTTTGATAATTAGGGATGATTTACTGACATACGTTAGCGACAGGACAGCAAAGCAGTTGTATATTTCAATAACTTATTGAAAAAGCATCTGAAGAGTATCAGAAAATATCCGACTCATATTCTGTAGTATTGATTGACAAATAATAAATCGTATATTCCATCATTGTCTTTTGAAAAGCCATTTGAAATTTTATGAGGATTTAAAACTTCTGCATTTTTCTTGTCCTGTATTACTTCATAACACAGTATGCAGTTCTAGTGCTGACATACAGAATTTTCATTTATTTTGTTTTTTTAAGAGAATTTGCACAATTGCAAAATTGTTTCTCCAATTTGCACTATAACTAAATGACTTAACACTAATATATGCAACAGTATCACTAGCAAGCCATGAATAGCCAACAAGAAAAATGAGATATAACATACAAACAGCAATACTGAGAACGAAATTTTAATATTTCCACTCCTAGAAGAGTTTCCAAAAATGTTTTTAGAATCACAGGACAAAATACTTCATACAAAAAATTTTTACAAATTAACATTTTATCTAAAAGCAACTTCCAGCTTCTCAGTTGCATCAACAACTTCAGTTAAGTCATTTACCCAACATGTTATAGGTTCTTGTCATGATATACATTCCATAGACAGAGAAAAATGAGCCTGGAGAAATGAGGGAAGCACCTCCAGTCACTTAAGTTAGTGGCCTAGTCAGGACCAAAATCTATAGTCTATTAATTTATTTCCTGACAGTAGACATTAAATTACACCTCTGCATGCAGCAACACTTCATAAATGTGACAGTTTGGATCCCACTTCATATTTAATATAGAACTTTAAACTGTATTAAGCAGCCTGAAGAAAATTTGCAATCCAGCAAAGACTGGACAATTTCACAGATAGAAAACAGAGTAATTTTCCTTCCTGCTATTTGGTACTAAATGAAATGTCTTTTCTAGATATAAATAATTTCTTATTTGCATTATAATTAAACTATGTGATACTTTCTGTGAATAATGAAAGTATTTTGGGGTGCAGTATTCTGGTCCTTTTAATCTTTTAAGAAGCAAAGAGATGGAAGCAAGGTGGCCAGAGAAAGAAAACGGAAGAAAATGAGAACAAATGGTGAAGTTACAGAAAGTATGTGTGACATGATGGTAACAGTTCAGATCAGCCCGAAGTGGCCTATCATTATAACAATATATTTCTGTGTATTAGTACTTCTAATAAAGAATGTCTTCTCTGAAATGAGCCTAATTGTAAAACTTTGTTTAAAGACTGCTCCTTCAGCTCCAACAGCAGCAAGCTAATCCATTCCCAAAGAAAGGAGGATGCTTCAAAGTAACAAGGAACCTCCTATGCAGTCCTCCTTCAGCCCATGGGATTTTGCCAACTTAAAAAACAAAGGTAATTTCTTCAAACTTGTGCCTCAGAGCTCCTTCATATATTTTCATCAAAGACACAAAAAAAGGGGGTACAACTCTGGTCGGTACGACTGGTACAACTTTGGAAAGCATTGCCAGTGACAGGTAATACTGGAACTTTATTCTGAAGGAAGGGAAAGGCCATAAAGACTTACCTAATAGAAATGGAATGAAAAGGAATGATACAAAGTGCCCTGTGATTCTGCATGAGAGCCTAGTAATAAGCATTTCTGCTGGAACATGGGAAATTATCAGTGAGAAATGACTGGGGAGGATAAAGACCATATTAATCAATCAGAGGATAACAGGATAAGAAGGATTAGCTTGGCTGAAAAAGGCAAAAGCTATCTAGAATTTAATCAACAGAAGCATTTCTAACAGAAACACAAAAGTATTAATGTCATAAAAGAAGGCATACTAATACCTTATCTCAATACATGTTTTGTCAACTCTGCTCAAAAAAAAAAAAGTAAAAAAAACCCAAAAGTAGAGCCAGTAGGATATACAGGTGAATTAATAATAAATTTCAGGAAATGTAGTGTTCTTCACTTATTTTGCCTAGCACATTAAAAGCCAAGGGAAGATATTATTCCTTTGTGTAAGCTCATTAGGGGTAGATAATAAGAAGACTTTTTGAAATTTAAGATAAAGAATGACATGTGGCAGAACACCAATGCAAGTAAGTATTAACTGTCAGGAGTAAGTCGAGGCTGGAGATCAGTGGAAGGTTCCTAGTTTCTAGCCACGAGACCAGCAATGTCTGGAATAGCTTTGCAAGCTGAGTAGCAAGATATTTGCTTTTTTTTTTTTTTTTTCCTCTCTTTAAAAAAACCCCCAGCTAATTTTAGGTCTGACAAATCCATAAAGAAGATTATGTGACACAGCCAGCTATAGTACGTGGGAACTAAGATCATCTGAAAGCTCTTTATGCTGTATAAAATGCTAGGGACTTTATTCTTTTATTAATAGTAATTGTTAATATATGATAAAATTGTAAAGAGGAGACTGTTTATTCTCCATAATACCAGACACTGTGTAAATAGAACTTGCCCAATTTCCATTATAATTTTGTCCTGTTAGCTATCAAGAACTAGCCATCACAAACCAAGAACACTAGTTTATGCCTAGACTAGCCTAAACAGTACTTTGAATACAAAATACATGGGTTTTTTGAGACAGGTAAAGACAGGAAGGACTGGGGAAAGGATGTTTCAACATATACTTTTCAAAAATGTTTGTTACATTTGTAACTTCTCCTACAACATTCCTGGGAATCAGCCAGGTCCATCTACATATAAACCACATAGCTTACAAGTAACTATCTTCTCCTTCACATAAGGCCCAATAGATCGTAAGAGCTAATTTAAAAACATTACAATTTCTTGTTCAAATGTGCTATTAAGAAGAGAAATGAAGATTGAGATTAGCAATGGCAGATCTCTAAACTTTAAATTACACAATTAACATTTTAAGTAGAGTGGGTCAAAATAACTAGGCTTTTTACTCGCTTGCAACCCTGGAAAGTGAAACAATCATGCTTCAGGTCAAATAATGCCTCATTTATTTTTTAGCATTATTTTAATGTTTTCAAGGATTTGTAAAAGTCATTTCACATTTAAAATCAGAAACATTTACAGGGTTTTTCAATACTGCTCATAGGTTCACAAACAGATACAAAAGTACATCAGATCTTTACGCCTGGACCAGCCATACATGAAATCTTGGTGTGTTGTTAATTAAGCTCCATATGCGTGCAGAGAGAATAAGATAGTTCTGCTGGAAAATCTAAACAGTTCATTTAACCAAACACTGGTCCCTCTGACTATTGAAATAAATGGAAGTTAAAGGCTCAGGGTTACAAATGATCATCTTGCAACACTCGTTAAGAGTCCTGCTAAGCAACAATGTCATATAGAAATGTTCTGATTTACTTAGCAGAACATGGGTAAATAATGCAGGTCAATTTTCAGGAAATTAACAGAGATGACATAAAGGTGAGTCACTGTGCTCAGGCTTTTCCACCTTGAACTTTGCTGCTGGCCCAACTCCTCTTCCCTGACCACCCTTGCAAGCTGAACTACACAGCAGAGCTAGACCTGGAGTAGATCACAACCTGAACATGATGCCATACCAAAATGAAATCAAAGACACCACCACCTTGGAAGGAACAGGAAAAAAGTACTGTGAATCCTTTGCTTCTGCTCAGCACTCCTGATAGGGTCTTAGCTGTAGTAGTATGTCCATCAAAGGGCAGACAACAAGCTTAAAGGCAGATATGGACCAACTGAAGATCCAGAGGAGAGGATAACAAGAATAATGAGAGGTCTAGAAAACATGACTTCAAGGGAATATTGGGAGGAAAAAAAAAAATAAAATATAAAGATGAATATAATTTGGAGACATGAAAATAGGTCTTAATTCTGAAAAGGACTTAAGTAGTATTCTTAAATTATAACAAAATAAATTTAAGGCATTAAGAAAATACTAGTGAAGATAGAGAAGCACAAGAACAGGCCTTCTAGGGTAGCTGTGCAATCTCCATCCACAAAGACTTTTTAACAGCCTGTTACATAGATGTGTGAAGAAAAGGTGCAACTCATCGTGTCAAAGGTCCCTTCCAGGCTCATTCTCTATTAGTCTAATTTTGTTTTTTGACCAGCATACTTTGCCCTAAGTCATTCTCTTGTCTCAGGTTCTCCTTATTCAGTTACTGACTCCAGTGAGCTCAGTACCAGAGAGCAAGAAAATATTCTTTCCCTTATGCTTCTTTCATTACTTCAGAGTTCTGCTAAATGAAGCTAATGGAGAGGACAAATAAGAGGTGACACACATTCCTGAATTCAGATCTTGACATCGAAGCAAAGGAGGAGCCACATGTCCCAGATACTGTGATTAAAATGCTTTCTGGCCCATTAAGGGACACATTTATATATTCTACTATGAACTTCAGCACAGTTTGGTATTTCTAAAAGCCCTCCTAGTTCTCTTCCTCCTTCAGCCTCCCCCAATAGCAAGAACTCAGTAATGTGCTTTTGTTACTAGCCCAGCAGATCCAACCTGGCAGCATTCTTTTCTATTTCAGCTTTTTACCTTGATTTTCCCATAGTGTCTCACAGATCACAAAGTGTCTGGGATTTTGCTGAAGAACATTCCCATTAAAGAGTTTTACTTCAGAAAACTGGAGCTTGCCAGCTCCTTAGAATCAGGATCTAACAACCTCCTGAGCCGAAGATGACATTTCTGTTCAGTCAAGTTCTCAGATGAAGTATTATATATTGGATGAAAAAAAAGTAAAGTCACAGATTCCAAGAAAATTTACTCCATTATAATTCATTACTGCCAACTAACTCAAAAAAAGTTTCAGTAGTATGAAATCAGTTTAAGTCAGAATAAAATCAAATTATTTTTCTCAAAGACAGCAATCTATTTGATCATATTTTAAGGCAGTTATTTGCATTCTTTATTTTGTAAATATCAATTTTAAGAGTGTGAGATGCCAGGTGCCACAAACCATACATACATAAAATAGAATATATAAATTATATTACAAGTTATTGAAGGATATCACCATGACATTTTCACTGAAGAAGTCGACAGCTCTGTTATTGCCTAGAATAGTGTCTGTTAACTCCTAGATAATATCTGAATCTTAATTTAAATAACACAAGTATATTTCATTTACCCTTTTTATGACTTTCCAAGTATATTTTGGACTTCAGCTAGCAAAGCGATGTTGTGGGTAAAAAGAAATACAAGCTCTTTTACATGTGTAGCAATGACAGAGAAGAATCACAACTGAAAAAAGGAAAGTTTAACCACAAACCTAGCCAACAACAAGTCACAGTGTGAAAAAAGATAAATCCAAAAGAATAAATCCAACCCCGACACCAGCAGACACATTTCTTGACTGTCAGAAGGCAACCTGGGTTTTGGAGTGGAGCGATAACGTAAAGGTGTTAAGTGTGAGTTTATGCCCTTTCTCACTTCATTTCCCAGTGAAAGCATTCGAGCCGTAACATTCCTTGCCAAGCAGTGTCAGGCTGTCTGAAGAGGACAGACATTTCTGAGAGGACGTTTAGGAAATTCCTCTTATTGTTGCTCTGAATTGTGTCAGGAGAAGAATTCAAAACTCCTCCTCCTCTCTCCCATCTCGGAGAGGCAACAGACACCTCTCTTGGCTGTGAAACACTGCTGCCTCTCAGCAGGGTCACCATGGAAAGGACCAGCCTGTGGTGGGACTCCCATCACAGAAGCAGATGGAGGCACATCTCTGCAGGGGTTGGCTGCAACCAGGCCCAGTTCCTGCTCCTGGGAAGGGAATATAAGGAGTGCTCCCACCTCCCCAGAGCCACATCGAGACTAGTGAACCCATAGACTGGCTCTCTGCCCAGTGGGGAAGTCAACCCTGTTGAGATACCACCTCCCAGCTGGGCTGGCCTTATAAAAACAGAGATAAAATTTGATGTAAACCCAGCCTGAAGCACAGCCAGCCATTTGGGCTGCTCCTATGAAAGAATAAACACTACTTTGTTCTAACCATCAAAAGTTCTGGTTAAAACTTAGCAGTGGTTGGGATATAAAATGACGTCTGAAAAACCAATATATTTTCTTCTTTTATTATGGAGGTAAAAAATAGTCAAGTATATCTTTTGAACTTTCATATCAAGGAAAGAAAAAAGGGCTCACAGGCAGAGACCTTGAATGTCAAGCGATTTTTATGGCTATGTAATAGACCCTGAAAAGCAGAGGGTTTTAATAGAAGTGTCAGTCACAGACTGTAACTACTTCCACGCAAAATTATGACATTGGTGCTTAGTGAGATTTTTAAAGCAACATATGCAACAATACTAGGCAGCTAATCTGCAGGTTACTAGAACCAAGAAATTTCACTCAGGAAGTTTGCATATTCCGAGTGTTCACCTCTCCTACTGTTCCTGAGGTCAACTGAATTTTGGGTTTATTTTAATAATGTCTAAACTGGATATGGTTCTTTCCACCTCATACTTGTACATTATTACCCAATCTCCTAAAAATCATGACAAACCACCTGCAAAGGTTAATCATAAGGGTTTTTTCAAGAATAAGACTAATACCTTATAAACTCCGTCATAATGAATGCATTTGAGGGGCTGGTACTTTGAATTTGAAAAAATAATAATTGCATTTTAATTACAAGACATTTTCTAAGAACATTTTTTAAGTGAAAAAAACAATGCTCTCGTGAACTAACAGCTGGAGTTCTATCACATCACTCTATGTGCATTTTGTCAACAGAGCTACATTTTTCTCCAGCCCATACATTAAGCTAAATGAGAATAAAAACCCCCTGGTTTTCCCCAGAGCTCTAGCAAGATCAAAGGACTGTGAAGGTTAGCTTTCATTAATTGTTTCCATGGGTAACTGGTCACACTAGATTTTGCAATAGTGAAATTGGATGTAGGGTACCTTGTGGAGATACTAATTTTTAACAATAGTAATGATACTACTGCCTTCTTGTCTACTGTAAAGAAGCAGTACAGCTCATCTTGACACCTGATATGCATCAACACATTGTTCAAGGCATATAGTTTTGAAACACAAAATCAGAACCGATCCAAATTCTTGTAATTAAAGAAAGGAAAATATTGTCCAACACCACTGTGTTTCCAAACCTCAGACAAGGTCAGACCTGTGGAACCTCTAAACTTTGCAACCAGCCCAGAAAGCAGGTCTGCCCTTCCCCATTGCCTGCTCTGGGACTGAATTTCAAACTCATCCAGAGATTGTCAGCTTGCTCACACACAGGCTGAATGGCACTTCAAAGCAGAAACAGGGCAGTCTTGGGGTCAAAACTTTGCTTAAGCAGTGGCTGTGCGTTCTGCACAAGGTGATATTTCTGTAGAATTTTCGAATTAAAAATATGCAGACATCATATTAACCAGTAACAAAATGCACTTGCCAAGCCTCTACTATTATTAGTTTACTCAGTATCCTCTCATCCGGTTAAACTCCCTGGGTTGACTGCGGTTTTCTAAAGGAGTATTTGTGCCAGATGTCTGGTACTGGAGTAGATGAGGTTTGAACTTGAGTTATTACCAAATTGCCCACTCCACACATGACCCTCTTGGTTATTCTTCAGCAGCTCATCCATACTAACCTGCTACCAGTTAGCTTCCTTCATATTTTGTAGGTCAGATGGAAAGAAGATACTTAATGTAAAACTGCACACCTCGCGTAAGGCAGCATATTTTATACCATTTCTTTAGCTCTCCTGGTGCTCAAGTGGTTTGTTTAGATTTCACTAGACTGAAAGATATTCCAGAAATAGAAAAATACAGTGTTTGAGAGAAAAGGTTAAATCACCCTATGTGTTCTGTATTCTGGGTGAGAAAACGACGCAAAAACAACTCCATCCATACCTGCTATGAACAATTACAACAAATAACCAAATAACAACATTTTAACAAGTACAACAATAATAACTGAAAAATAACATTTTAATGCCAAAAATATTTGAATTCTAAGCATCAGGAGAAACTATCTGGTATTCAGATTACATATGCCTCTTGATTAACAGCCAGTACTCTTGTTCTGTACCCTTGACTAGAAAGACCAAATAAGCATTGTCTTATAGGATACATCCATAAGTTTGTGGTTTTTTTATATAGAGAGATTCAAGTTTAAGCCTTCCATAAATCTGAGATTTTTCTGCTTGAAAAATTGACAATTATACAGTAATTTGGCATGGCAAAATACAGCCTTCTTCTCTTTGGATGAAAGGAATTCATCTGGTATGCTAATCAACAAGGAGGAGAGTGCTTTCTGAAACTCAAGACCTACAAATCTCCTTGATAAGACCATCCTTTTTCATTATTTCTCTGTTACATGGTCTCAGACCACATGAGGAAAGATCAACAGACAACCTGGGGTGGCCAGCAAAACAGACAATAATCTTGTTTTCAGCTGAGGATCAAAACAAGCTTTGAGAAAACTAACTCTGGGTTTTATTTTCTTATAGAAGAAATGCATCTGTTTCCCAGTGTGCTTGAGCAGCAGGAGATCTATGAGTGACCAAAATAATGTGTACCTCAAGCCCAAAAGAGCCATAATTTATTTTAGTCACAGAGCACAAGAAACTGTCTACACAAAGCAGCCTCTTCCCACCCTTCCACAGAGAGACTACTCGCTGCATTTTAAGGACAGACACACAAAAACACATGGAGGATCATAGCTAATTAGTATTTGTTGAAATGAATGTAGAATTCCCTGAGCATTATACAGATTTGAAACAATCTAATCCTCTAGTTCAACTGTCAAAGTTAAAAATATTTAAGATCTCCCCCTCTTTTTTTCACCCCCTTTCTCCTATGTTGATTCTGTAAATAAAACAAATGCCAAAGAAATCCACTGTTTAGCTGCAAAGATTAACAACAATAGTCAAGGGCAGAGGAGATGAGTAAGAGAATCAAAGATAGCTCAAATTCCCTGGTTCACCAAGAATGAAGCACACATAAAATCAAGCAAAAAAATCAGTAAATAAGAGTCATCATTGCAACATTCTTAATCCAGACCCAAGCAGGCTCCACTAACATCTAAAGCTGTCAATCACATGGTGCTTAAAACTGATGAGGCTGCCTCCTTTTATCAGTTACACGCTGACGCATTCAATCCTTTTTTCTAAACCTGGAGAAAGCATCTCTCTTCTTTCCGCTCTGGACAAATCAGTCTTTTTGCACCAAGACAACAGCCCACAGAAAAGTGAGCCACAATGAAGATTATGTTCTTGTCAGTACTGCGAGGAGCCATGTCTAACTCTACTAACAATCTCCTTTCAATAAAAAGAACAATTTCAAACAACAACAGACACAAAATTCACAATTTTCAGTGGTACAAACATCACATTCTCACAGAGAAGCTAACTGCCATAAGATTTATGAGATGCTCTGTTTGCAGATATGCTCTGCAAAATCTAACACAAAGCTTGCAGTATGAAGAAACAGGGGTAGGAGTTAAGAAACCTTTATTGACAAAGCAAATGGAACAGTCTTTTCAATTATGGGACCATTTTTCATTTTATACTCAATGAAGAAAGAAAGAGGAGCCAAAGAAGAAAGAACAATTATAGCCTGTATAAAAGGGGTTTGTATAATCCATGTTTCAGCATTGTTTTTCTTTCAATAAAAAAAAAAAAAATGAAAGGAAAAGAAAAGAAAAATCAATAAGGTACCTAAATGTATAAAGCTGAGTGAGTTTAATTGGAAGCCAGTAAAAGAAACAACACGTGTGGGGTACGACAGTTCTTCATTCCACATGGCTTTTGTGGCAGACAAATGCTGACTTTAGAGGAGTAGCTTCCATAGTACTCAGGTGAACAATCAGGTTTCAAAGAGTTGAAACCGGAGGACAGTTTCAAGCAGTTCTTCCTCAGACTTCCAGCAGTGAAACCACTGACACATCTCCTAAACTTTCTTCCTCAAGGCACCCTGTTGTAAGAACAGATACTAATATCTATATGTCACACAATAAAACAGGGGTTAGAAAGCAGTAGAAGTTGGAGAAATATGTCCCACAGTTTCAATTTCAAGAAAACAGCACTCACACTGCTACTCGATGAGGAAGATTCTCTGGTTTTATCTCCATTATATCCTCACACACACAAAACTCAGACCAGATCATAATGGGCCTCAATGAACATAAGGGATGACAATGAACATGTTTGAGTTTTACCACCCTTAACACAGTATTTCTCATTTACTTGTCATATCAGACTAATTGAACAACCAATGAAGACACTTCCCTACCAGTATGGTGGGAATGAGAGGTCATGTGATCATCACAAGACCATTCTTTTGGAGAAAAGTTAAAAATAATTCATAATCCACTAGCTGTGGACTCTGCCTGTGGACTGGCCATTCAAAATTCCTCCTCTTTTGAACAGAGATGTATATTCAAGCTTTGCTTCAGACAGGTCACATCAAGCAGCTTATGGGCAAGCCACAGTCAGCCTTTGTCCTCAGTGGACAAAAACAACCAGTACAAAAGACACGAAAGAGTATCAAGGAAGTGTGATGGCTCAAGAACTGTATGCAGGGTGTTTACCTGCCATTTGTGTGCATTATATTGAATCCTAACCATTTCTGCAGGTACTCTGCTGTCAGAAACTTCAGATCTACTCAAAATGGTAAAAAAAAAAAAGTCTCCAGAATACTGAAGAATAAAGAAAATAAATCTAGGCAACTGCCTGCACTCTCTGAAATGAGAGATGGAAAACAAAGTGGTTTTTTCCTTCATAAAATCTTTGGGTCACAAGACTACATTATTTTCTGTGCAAAAATGTATTCTTTTCAGAAGACTTGAAAATCAATTACACAGTATAGTTTAATATTAGAAAACATATATAGCATTTGAAAGCATGATTTAATACTAATATATGTCAAGAGCAAATTACATTGAGTAAGAAAGTCTGTCAAAACAGCTTGAAGTTAATGAAAAGGCTAATCAAAGGAAATACACATCTTCCAATTTTCAAACCTTGAACACTCATTGCAGAAATATCTTCAGCAAATTATTCCTCTCTTGGTTTTACTGCAAACAACTAATAATAAACTACTAATATGAGTAGTGTAATACAAGGGCCTAAAAAGTCACACATAGACACAGAGGTATGAAATTAGTTGCTTTTGTTCTGAGATGATTTTCCGTTATATTAAATTCTTGCCATCTTCATTATTTATGTACTTACGATGTAAGCAGATTTCAGTAATAAAGACATCAAAAATAAAGGCAAGTTGCAGGCTAGTGCTAGATCTATCTCAGAGTGAGGGTGAGAGACCTATGAGAATGATATTCAGTAACATAAATTGCATTACAGTGTAAACAAAAATTTAACCTAGGTGAAATGAATAAAGCAGAAAATGACTGTATTAAATGAAGATGACAGGGCAGAAATGTTTTCCATAAAGATATAGCTCTATAATATATTCATAGCCAGCGGCATTAGGACAGTTCCACACCAGTAGACAATTTCTCATTTTTAAACCTCTTTGCTAAAACAAATAATTACATCTATTCATTGATTTTAGAGAAAAGACTCTCCTTTTAAATATTAATAAGCTGGGTTTTATAGTGAATTCTAATTACAATAAGTCTCCAATATATGGGTTGTTTGGGTTTTTTTTAAAATCCAAAATATTTTCACAGTATTTTTCACTTGATAATTCTTACACTGTTACAATACATGTTTACAGTCTGAAGCCAAATTTGTAGTAGATCATTTTAGAAATCCTCACATCTAAATGCTGTAATAGTCTCAGTATCACTACTCAGAGCAAACGAACAATGAAATCAAAAGCTTAATCTATGAAGGACCACAAGGGTAGAATTATCTATGCTACACTGTCTACCCACATGACCACATAATCTATCTAACCAAAGAGGCAAAATTATATATTAAAAAGTCACAATTCAAGAGCATCTTAATTCTTTTCACCACTCAGTTACTATTCTGCAAGAATTGCAGACACCCTCCTCAGCTCCATAGAAAAGGAATTCACAGGCCTTCCTAATGTAAACCTGCCCAACATGGACATTTAGCCATTCATACAGTCATCTAAAGGGATTTTATGTTCTCATTATCCACATCCAGGTAAAATAAGAAATCACAGAGAGGTTAGATAGATCCCTAGAAACTGGTTTTGCACCATATTATCACGTTGTTTTCTTGTGGAGCTGACTTCACAGCTATGGAGGTGCTATTAGAGAAACAACATTTTTGGAAAATGCCACAGTCCTTGGAAAAATCGTAACACCAATGTTGCAACTAATGGTACTGCCTCTGACACCAATGCACACAGAATAACCAGATGAAAAATACCACGAGTTCTCTTTTCCTCACTTATTTTCACTTGCTGGTGCAAACCTTATGTCCTTTGTCAGCCATCCTCTCCCACCTAAGCCACTCTAAATGTATATACGTGCACAAAGCTATAGCACAGATAAACACCAGAACTAGAATAATGGAAATATTATCTTTATTCCACTTCTTCACTACTATGTAATAATCCCTCTGCATGTAGGCTAGCCAGACTCACCTGCCTAATTATACAGAACTAGGATATGTTGTTTCAGCACAGGTATACATTATTAAAAGACATAAGAAAAATACATCAGAAGTGGTTAACTGTGTAATATTTTGTTTGTACTGATCTCCGTAGAGAAAACGTACACTAAAAAATCACAAATTATGGTTTAGAATTAGTAATGTGCAATCTAGACACAGAAATGCTTGTTTTCTGAAAACAAGCAATGACCTACACCTCACAGTACATATATAATCCCACATTAGTCTTGAAAGCATATTTCAGCAGTATTTATATTTACACTGAATTTAGATTAGATTATCTCACTTTCAAATTAATTTCTGGAAGTAGCAGAATGCTCACAACAACACTGGGTATTTTTGAGAGGGAAGTAGAAGAAAAATAAATGAGAACTTATGAATACTGTGATTATCTGCCAACATTTACAAGCAAATTTTGACCTCCTTTCTCAGGAATTCTTAAAAAGCACATCACTCCAGTTAAATACAAGCTGCATTATGCATACATTGCATATCCATAAAATATATACGTGCAACTAAAGGAGTTGTTTCTGATTTTCTTTCTGGAAGTATGAGGAACCATGTACAGTCAAGTCAGCCCTTAATAGCAGAGTAATCACTTCATCTTTCTAGTATAAACTTGTCTTTTAAGGGGGTTTTACCTTGGCTTTTGAAAACCCAAAGAAAAAGAAAAAACTTCTGTCAGGCTGTCTGGGGACAGCTGTGTCCTTAAAGATGACTTCACCAAATTCTCAGGATCTTTACTCATGAAAGGGAACCCAAGACTTGTGATGACTTTATAGGAGGTCTTTGTTTATCCCTTGCCTTGCAGTGTTTAAGCCTGGTGTCTTAGAAGAACAGCTGCCAGGAATTTCATATAATAGCTGATTATTACAATTGATAGACAACTATGATCTCCACTCTTTTCATATGACAAATTCATTAACATTTGTTTCCAAAGAGGAAATAATATCTGTGTCCATAAATTGCCATGGTCCCTCATATTACTGCTATTTTATACGGTATAACAAAAAAGATGTTGTTTTAAATTTACAACGTGACAATCAAGTTACATCGTTATGGCTGACCTGCACAAAATTGGAATTTACTGCTAAAGTCTGCTTGAAATATATAACTTGTCAATATAATTTTTCTTGTTTATACTCCCTAAATGGAATTATAAATGGACTATATAGTCAAAACTGATGCAATGCACTTTATAAAAGTCATTCTATGCTAACTCCTCAACCAACTTTCAGGAATGTTAAAGGGCTTTTTTTCCCCTTCTTCTATCCTGCTTCTATGCTGTAAAAATAAACTAACATTCCAAACATATTTAAAGATGGTATGTTTGTCTACATAACCTAGAGAAAAGATGCTCTGTGTTAAGTAATATTCTGCCGCCTTACTTGTGGGAGCGTTGTCCAAGCAGTACAAATATTCACATAACGTGCCAATATACAGGTGAGGGGAAAAAAAACCCCAACAAAAAACAAGGTAGAGAGATAGGAATTAGACCCTATAAACATAAACTATTTTCTGTGTGTGTGTGTGATCTGATATGTCAGAATGCCAACATTACAGGGCATTCATTCTCTCTTTACATCTCCATGTTAAACACTTTATAACACTGTACACTAATATAAGGGGGGGGGGTTTTGTAAAGATTCATCCAGCCAAAATCTTCAGAGCCATGAAAAAAGGTATTCAGTGCCTCCTACTTCCAGCCAGTGCATATTCATTCACTAGAACAATTTGAACTCTGAGGATCAAACAGCTTCATCTTGAGTCCAGAAATTTGGAATAATCTACTGACCTGGGAAGGAGCGGAGTAGAATTCTTAAGTGTTACACAAATTGTTAAAAAAAAAAAAAAAAGACAAACCACACCCTTACAATATAGCCCAATACTTACGAAGCTTGATGTTCATGATGTCAGATAAATGATTCACATATTCAGAATAAAATGTTACTTTCCAAATGTTGTTATGAATACATATTACCACTTTATATTCCATCTATTATTTATGCTATTTGGATTAATATATCCTTTGCTAACATTTTCAGCCATCTGCTCTTACACTGAGCTGTACTCACAACATTACTAAACAACTGAAATCAATATGACTACTCATAGTGTAAGACAACTCAGTGGGGTAAAGACTGAGAAAGCCTTTTATGACTCTGTCAGATAAATTAAGTTCTCATAAAATCTCTTTTCACCAAATTTAATGGGTCAAGATTCACAGTCTGTTTCAATACAACCAATGGTATAAACCAAAAGGCTACGGAAACCAGAAAGCCTGTAAGGCTTTACATCTTCACAGAGTGCTTTGGGTTTTACATTATGGTTCAGATTTGGTCAGCTCTTCAGCTTAGGTATCACGTTCGATTTATACTCAAAAGTGATATATTCCAATAAGGAAAAGGAAAAAAAAAAATAAGGAGTTACTTCCTGGTGTGTCCTTTAAGTCTGACACTTAATAGACAGTAAAAAAAAAAAAAGAGTGAAACATGAAATCTAGAAATGCGAATATAGTGTATATGTTTCTTCAGCTCGATTGAAATTAGCATTCATGAAAAATATCACATTAAATTCAATGCAGTGAGGTGTCTTCCACTTTTCCACAAGAGTCAATACAGCGGGAATGTCAAATGTATTACATTTCTCATTTGGGATGTTCCCTCCCCGAGAGGAATTTCCTCCAATGGAGCTACTGCAATTTATTTTCACAGTGAATGAGTTCACTGTTGAAACTATTCAGCAAATGGACTAATAAGTGACCAATTTAATTTTGCTGATTGTAGCAAGAAGATATAATAATGGATTTAATACACCAGTTAATTTATTTAACACCCAGTAAGGAAACTGTTACTAGTACTAGGGCAACCTACAACTTTAACAAAGAGGTAGGTCTTTTTCTAGTGGCTCCTTCTTGTGTAATTTTGTGTTTAATCCCCTTATACATTTGCAAACTATATATCATGGAGGGATCTGAAAAAATCCCCTACAGTCAAATCAGTCAGACTGACATTAGATATCAGGAAATTCTGGTTATTATTGATGAGATTCTGTATCCTCAGTGACCTACCACCACCCATCCACACGTGCAACTTTCTTTCATCTTACTCAGTAACGAATACACCTAATAAAACCTGCTGAGAGAAAATGGGGGGAGGGGAAATAGAAAAAAAAAAAATCAAAGCTCTCCTCAAAAAGAAACACAGGACTCAGTCATCTCAAAAGGGAGGCCTTAGGAACAGCTAGGCATTATCACGCTGTATCTGACTCCCTAGCTTATAAAATATTAATGGAATTGCTAAGGGAGTTATTATTGCTATCAGCACATACATCTCACAAACTGCATCAACTGGGAACTCTACAAAAGTTGGAAGAAAAACAAAATTTCAGATGAGAAAATGGAAGAAAATTTCTAAGGTATGAATTAAATCTCTACTGTCTCCACACAGTTAATGGAAAGAATTGAAAGATTCTGTGTTGGACGTTCCAAGGGTGAGAAACAAAACAATTAAAGGTGGGGAACAGAAAGATTTGCTTTAGGAGGCAATGGAAGTCCCAGCCCAAAAAACTACAGGACTGACAATCTGCCTGGGTTGTAACAGACACAAACCAAAAACCCCTTGAGGTATGTTGAGGGGTTTTTCTCCCTGTTTTTAATTCATTTTGGACAGACAGACTTTCCAGAACTGGGACTGTCATGAGAGATGCACAGGACAGCTGGTGTAGAAAAGCACAGAATGAGTATTTGGCTGGAAAAAAACAAAACAAAACAAAACAAAACTGTCCTATCACACTACTAAACTTACTTTCTTGCAGGGGCTGACACAGCTCATAGGACATTCTTTACTCAAACTATGGCAAAGAGAAAAAAAAACCACAACAAACCAACAGCAAAAACCCCCCCCTAAAAAACCCAGAGGAACCCCTCAGTTTCTTTCTAGGAAATGCAATCACAAAGAGTTGCTAGAGAGTATTTTTCCTCACATAAACCTTTAGGGACAGCTAAATCTCTCTCCCATACTGGAGTACCACCTGTGCTTCAAAGCATCAAACAGGAACCCAGAGGATCTTCATAAAAAAACTCTTCATTGGAATTCAGTCTTTATAACTGCTCATGTGAGTAAGTAAAATACATACACTGGCCATACCTTCTGAACAATCAACAGCAAACCAGTTTCAATATCTTGGTAAGATTCAAGAGAGGGACCAGCTTTCTCCTTGTGGCTACAAAGCTATTTCACTTCTGAGCCTGAAAACGTCATTGGTTTTCTAGGTCAGCATTCCACTGCAAAAGGAAGGGCAGACCCATCATGGCTACTTGTTAAAATACTAGCTTGGAAATGGGAACCATCTATTTAATCTCTCATAAACTGAGGAGTACCTACAGCCTACTGGTTGGCAATAAACCAGTAGGCTATTATGAAGAAGCTGGGTGGCTGCAGCACATGTGAGGGTGATGCCTGGGATCCTAATCAGAGTTTGGGTGCCCCTCTGCTTTTCTCAGCTCTGAGAGTCCTGCTGCCTTCCAGCTTACGACAATAAGATGCAGCAGGTGTGCAAGAACCTGTAACTGGTCCCAGATCGGAGCCATCACTACTTCCAAGACCGTGCGATGAGGACAGTAGATGAACTGAGCTCACCCTTGCATGCCTACATGCTTGTACTCCATCTAAGAGGCATTCACATTTAAAACCATGTAATTGCCATCAAAAGTTGTGAGGATCTGTAAGGTATCACTGAAACGTAGCCATCTATGAAGTTAAGGCATGGGTGCCACTCCATGCTAGCCAGACAGCTATTTCAAATGAGCAATTTCTCTGACTGACACTGCTAAAGAAAGCAGAATGTAATTACCTGAGCTGAAACAGGATACAGGTTCGACTGGATCTTTAATGACCAAAAATGTTTAGGGCTTTCATCTCACGTCTCATTCAAAAGATAAATTACTACCATTCCAAAGATTAGATTGTCAGCTACAGAGAATGTCTCTTCAGAAAAAAAAAAAAAAAAAAAAAAAAAAAAAAAAAAAAAAAAAAAATCAAGAAAGAAAGGGGATTTCACTCTTTCACATAAAAACTCCACCATTTACGTTTGTCTCTGAAATGACTGATCTACTTAGTAGATATTAAATGCTGAAAGAAATAATTCAGATGTTACACACCTTAAGTAGCAGAAAATTCCAGCTATTGAACTGCCTGAGTTGCTAAATCAGAGGTTCTCTTTTCAAAAGCAAAAAAAAAAACCCAAAACTGATGTATTTAGGAAGAACTCTATTTCTGCAAATGTGAAGGACTGAACAGATTTTTATCATACCATAAAAAAAAGTTTGAAAATAACTTTGACACATAGTTCCTTGAGGTTGAGTATGACTGTTATTTTAAAGCTACCTCAATCATAAAGGAACTAGCAAAGAAAACATTCAATCAGAACAATCCAAGTTACTTTTATGTTTCATATGTACCTAACATTAGAGCACAGTATTATTTTTAATATCTTACATATTCTTTCTCTGGGGACTTACAGGCATGAACAAAAGCCTAACAAAAGTAACAGGAATCTGCACAGAGCTAGTGAGCTCTAAATCTGGAATAGGCTTTACTGCCACACTTTCTAGGAGATGGATTCACAGGCCTTTTTCACAATCAACAGATATTACTCTATTGATTTTTGAGTATTTCCCCAGGCATGATACGATGGATTATCCAGAAAAAGTCCACTGTGAATGGGAGTCTTCAATACATCATGCACTTTCTGCAGCAGAACAGACACATCACTATCAAACAGACTATGGACAATAAAAATATTTCTCTATCTGATATGATACAGAAAAAGCCTTGGAAGGGGCTAAGAAAGTTTGTAAAGTTCCATATCAGCAAAACTTCCTATTTCTTTTCTACTCTGTGCATACATGAGTACAACCCTAAAGAAGACAGACTTGTTTTCTAGAGTCCACACACTGGTTTTAATTCAGCAGATTCTGCAGACCACATGCTTCTGTTGCAGGTTTTTCTTCACTGCAGTGCTGAATAACAACCCAATCCTGCAATCTTCCTGGAGCAGACTGTTGAAAACCATGGGCGTTACTCTTACAAAAACAGATACTGAAATTCAACACAATTGTAGATGCTACAGAGGCTACTTCAGTTAATAAAGAAAGGATGACAGTCCTTTCAACAGGAGTTTGACACACATTTTCACCCTGACTCCTAAAGTAAAATAATTGGATTAGTTATCCTCATTGTACATAAGCTGCAATCTACATAAGTCACGTAAAAGTCTAAGTGATTTATGCCATTTTATTTGCCTTCCCAGGATAAAATGAATGGGAACATGATCTCTTCCTCTGAATGTCAGCCCAATGGAAGCAAGTGGAGGTGGCTATTGCTTTTTTTCTCCACCCCCACCCCCGAGTTTATGCAGCCTTGTTCTGAGAAAAGCCTTTTGAAAGTTCAACCCAACTGTGGCACAGGATGTTTCTCGTATAGAACGTGATTAAATCATCATTAAATACTGATACGCTAAAGAGTTATGTTGCTTTCAAATAGTTTTATGAAAGCTATGTTTATTAGCCTTTGCCACAGCAAAAAGTCAATTTTTAATACAAATTCAGTCAGTTGACCCCACACTCCTACAAGGACCACCCATCTCTAATTTCAAGACAATTGCTAACAGATTTTTAAGAGATTGAACACAGGTTACTATCCAACACTTTGGCAGGGTACCTGAATCTAAAGGAGATGGCGTAATTTTGTTTGGAGTTTCTCCTGTTAATTACTTCTTAATTGCTGGAGGTCTAGGTGAGTCATCAATCTCCTAAATTTTCCTGCTCTTTTCCTTCCCTTCCAAAGCATTCACTGTCATTTTCTTTTTAGATTTTTCATTGCCTGCTTTTCAGCAAGAAAGACACAGTGAAGGAGTGAAATCTATTGCGCCATTATAAAAGGAAGATGCAAAGCCACTGACTTCATGAAGCTACATCCATTCATTTCTTTAAATAACACGTATATTTCCATTTCATTACTAAAGTACTAAGGAATAATAAAACACAGCAGCTATTTTTGTAAGCTCTAAGTAGGTCTTCACAAGATATTAATCCAAGAACATGCAGATCAGGAACTGTGACACAAAGAAAGATGGCATGTCAAGACACTACCTATAGGTATTTTTCTTATTGTTTAAGGTACGAGAATAAAGATTTTAGAATCTGGGTTTGGATCTTATGTGCACTATAAAGTTTGATCAACAGAAATTACCTCTTGATTATATTATTTTGCATGAGTCTAAATGCAAATTAAATTTCAACTAGCTAAATCTTGTCTTCCTCTTGTATAGATAAAACTGTCCTTCAGTGATACCTGACACATCTAGTTGGCATATAGACATTGCTCAGGGCGAATAAAGTGGAATTTGAATGGAAAAATTAAAATTGAAGAAACCTGGAATAGCAAGTAGAATCTCAGCCACAATAAGCAATATAATACTACCCAATTTTTAGGTGCAAGCTTTGGGGACCAAAGGGGGAAAAAAAAAAATCACAAACAATTTTCTGTGACTTAAAAAAATCCCAAACAACTATGTCCCTCATGAAGTCAGAAGACTATGAAAGAGATATTTTATGACCACATCATACAAATAATAAAACATTAGAATATTAGAACCATTTGTTAGCTGGAATGTCAAGATACCATCTCAGTCAACATAAAAGATTAATATAGCAGATATTCCTTTCATTACAAACTAAAATATATAGATCCAGACACTTGAACATAATAAATAAACTATACAGCAACATAAAAATATCCCTTGGGGAGGGGGAAATAAAAAAAAAAAATCAAAACCACCACAACACAAACAACAACAACAAAAAGTATTTTCCTGGCTTTGAAGCAAGCTTTTACAGAATACGAAGCAGCATAAGCACTACAAAAATGAGTTCAGGGCCCTCATGATACGGTCAGCTACCGGGACAAACGGTGTTCTTGGTCTGTAAGATTTCACTTTTCTTTGGCTTGGCAGTGTGAGACCGAACAACTTTTGGCTTCCACTGAGAGTTATTTGTTGATTTGCAGACAGATGTCCCCTTGATCCTTAGAGACAGTCTTAATGAGATTTTTCTAGTAGATATTCTTTGATCTATTCCCTGATATCTTTACAAATGACAGCTTTGTTTCTTCTATCACATTAAGATATCACCCCTTGCCATTTTGCGATAAGCACCACTGGGGCAAAAGCTGTAAACAGCTTGGCAGCAAATGGAGCAGGGTAACCTCAGCCACCTGGAGCATCTGCCTTCTCTGGATCTGTCACACCCTCAGGAGTGCCCTATCAACCACAACCACCGTTTTCTGTAATAAGCTAAGCATCATTCACATCACCTTTCCTATCTCGTTCTATACTGGCTTTGCCTCACCTTGAAATGAGAGGCTTTAGAAAGAATCTCATGCAAAGCCTTGTGCCCACAGCTGCACAGCTGGTTTGTTTCCTAAAATAAACCTTACTTCATATTTTACAAAAGACCTTAGATAGAGAAAGGTAGGGAGTTTTGACATTTAGCTTACCGTACTCCCTGAAAAAATCTCTTTCTCTGTTTTGCTTTGGGTTTTACTTATTTATTTTTTTAAACCAGGTTCCTCAACTGAAATGTCTTTGATAGCTACACACCTAAAGATTGCTCCAGCTCAGAAACCAAAGAAACAGCACACAATTCTCACATTTTCTTCTGTCTCCAGGGTCCAAACAAATACAGACTGTAGGGAGTTTTACCCAAAGGACTGCAGAAGACAACATATTCCAGAAGAAGCAATTTAAGAAGTGGGTACACAAAGTATGCAGCTTCCTAGACAACAACTCCAGATACTGCCAAATATTATGAAACAGATCAGCTAAAGACCTCCTCATTTCCGTGACACACACATGACATTTCCAATTTCCAGACACAAGTACAGCAACATTTTGTTGTACACCTGTGAAATCTATGACTGCATCGAAGAATCCATACGTAACTAATGCAATGCTGCAAATACAGATTTTTTAAAAAATTAATTAATTATTTTCACTCACAATATAATTACTGGGATTCAAAGCACATTTCTCAGCCATGGAACATACTGAAAAGTGACCTCTCACCCCACATCAGACAATCATTTAAACAGACAGTCCAAAACAACACAGAATAACTCCAGTAATTATCACATCCTGATGCTTCACTGCCGTGTCGTACCCTTGCTTCTGACTGTTTACAATCAGCGGGTAATTCTTTGACAGCATTCTATCATTCTGTGAGAAAAATGTTCTCCAGTTCTTTACAAGGATTATAAATACACATGTAGCTACCATAAAAATATTTACCTCTCTAAGCTCCAGCCTACGCAACATCCTTCTAATCTACCAGAATCATATTCCCCATTCATTTATACCAGCTCAGACAGGAGGTTCATAAGCCAGGGGAGCAAAGATTTGGTGCAATTGTTTTGAATTTCTTTCAGAGGCTTTTAAACTCTTCTGTTGGTTCCCACTCATTGCCTAAAAATATAATTTGTACAGACAGATACTGTAATTAACTCCCTTAGCTGAAGGGTCTGCCACCACTGGTCACCACCCCAGAGCTGTACAGAAGTTGGTCTGCATTTCTTAGTCCCACACACAAGGTTCCACCACATGCAGGTGGGTGTTCAAGGAATGCCTGCAATTTCTAGGCACTCAACCATCTGTTTACTCCTGTTTTTGATATCATAGCTTGTCCTGCCTATCTCATCCTCATCACTTCATCAGTGGCAGCAGTGACAACTATTCCACAAATACAGAATAATCACAGAATTGCCTCAATCAGGGAAGACCTATAAAATCATCAAGTCCAATCGTTAACCTAATGCTGACAAATCCCTTAATCCATGACTAAACTATGTCACCAAGCACAATGTCTAGATGACTCTTCAATACCTCCAGGGATGGGGACTCCACCACTACCCTGGGCAACCTCTTCCAATGCCTGAGAATCCTTTCAGGAAAGAAATTCTTCCTCAGATGCAATCTCAACTGCCCTTGGTGAAACTTGAGTCTATCTCCTCTTGTCCTATCACTTGTTAGTTGGGAGAAAAGGCCAGTCTCCACCTCTCTACACCCTCCTTTCAGGTTGAATAGTGGTGAGGTCTCATCTGAGCCTCCTTTTCTCCGGGCTAAAATGCTGAACCCTGTCTAAAAAACCAGCATTAAGAGGTGATTCTTCTTAGCAGCATGTTGAATTATGTATTTGTACGTAAGTCTTAAATGTGTATTTTAATTTCACCTGAGTAAATTGCTAACGTAAATCCTATCCTTCTCAAATATCTCTGAATTTTTAATTAACCTAATATCATCATTTCAGCCAGGCAGTCAGAAGTGATGAGTAACATATGATTCATATTCAGAAGTAAACGCACCTGCTTTTCAACAACATTTGTAATTACTGGTCCATTTTACCCTTTACATGATGTCGAAGCCAATTTGGGTCATCCTGTTTTTAGCCCGTGACAAGTCCTTTCAGCTCACAAATAATGTATAAGAAATTACTGTATTGTCGGTTTGAAGGACATTTTTAAATGCACCACGGTGAACAGAATACATAACCAAAACACATCATTTTACTTCTGATATGCATCAGTTCACCATGAGCTTCCATCAGACAAAATTTTTACCAGGAACATTTAAGCTTTGATTCAAAGTGATGTCCCACCATTTCACCATCTTCGGTCTATGTCACAACGATTGAGGGAGCGCTACCAGATGTTAAATGTAACAAAGTGCCTATTTCTAACATCACAGACAACAGGGAAGAAAAAAAAAAACCCAAACAAACACATGGTTGTGGAATACTTTCTGTGTCCTCTAAAAACACTGCAGCACACTGCAGTGAGACTAAGAGGGACACCTTTACTGAACTGCCTCTTCTTCCTGACAGGACTATATCTTCAAGGAGTAAGCAGGTAAGCAAAGGGAAGCCTGCTTTAAAGGTGTTTCATCACCTTTCTACTCTGAACGTTTAGTTTTTTTTAGAATATGCACCCTCAGGTGGTTTAAGCTGTTCTCACATAGATCTGATATGCACTTAGCCACTTAAATATGGATATGACATAAGGTTTATCTGCTGAAGTTTTCAAATCCTCTAATACAACTAAAACGTGACAACTTCGCATATGCAAAGCCCTATTCATTCTCAAACCAGTTTGCACATCAGACTTCTCTGTGTTACCGCATTAGCTTGTCTTGTAGCATACTGGTAAATCCTATACATCTTCAAAGAAAAAATAAACTTCCTTCTGGTTCAAGTCGTATAGATTTTATACACAGAAGCTAGTTCCTTCTGACATCTACCTCTAAATTTCTTGATATAATGAGAGTACCATGCCTGCCATGTTTCCTTTATTTGATTTGCTAACTCATATTTTAGATCAAAACAATACAAAAGACATGAAAAACATAGGAGTCAACAATGGTTATGTCATCCATTTATCAATTTTAAACCATCACTTCAGCAGTGTAAAGACTCTATGTTCTAGTCATGAAAGTCCTTTTACAGCTATAAGAAAAAAGATAGTTTTAAGATTCATGGGTGAAAGAAACATAGGCAGTCAAGCTCAAAGCTGGCCCAAAGCCACTGGGTAGGCAGGGCACCTTTGGGCAATGCAGGTATGGTTTTGCAGCACTATATTTTCACACATATAGGACATGTCTCTGGTTTCTCGCAACCCTCTTAAAGTACTGTTTCCTCTGAATAACAGACACTTTGGAAAGGAATGAGCATGGGAGAGAGTAAATTTATTCAGGATGATATGAAAATATTAACATCCTAGTTCATTCGCAAATAATTAGAAAAAAAGCTGACAGCTAGAAACTATGGGATTTCAGTATGCAGTGATTTGGGTACATCCATAAAAGCTTTAGCAGTTTTCAGAAGCTACTCAAAGCAGGTTTGTTGACTGGGCTTAAATTACTTTGTATTATAGTAGAACAGCCACGTATTAAACAGACAGTGCTACACACAAATTACTGAACAATCTCCAGGTAACAAGTGGTTCCAGTGATTTAACTTATCCTTTAACAGTTACTTCTTGGGTTTCTTTTTTCTCCCTTTCCTTAAAAAAATGTCATCAATTACAATTTCAGCCATACTAGCATCATGCAACCTGCATTAAGAATCCAGTTTATTTCCACCAGTAAAGGTAAGCACAAAAGATTTATTAACAAACAGGTAATGCAAAAAAATCATTTGGTTATTTAAATAAAATACAACCTCAATAAATTCAGACCAAAATAAAATCCCAAATCTGCTCTATAAAGTAACTAATAAGAGTCCTACATGGAATTCTGTAAGATCCCTTCCTCCTCATTTAAATTAGACAAGGAAGCAAATCTTTGTGATTGATTGAGGCTATTGTAAGCAAATCTAGAAATCCAATAAAATCTGGGAAAAGGCAGAATCCAATCATCACTAGCAAGATACGTTTTAATAGGCTGTGAGTCTACAAAAATGGGCGGCCTCAGTGACTTAGAAACAAATCAAATCTTTAAGAATTCAATAACTTTAAGTGAAAAGCAAGCACCCAAATTCTGGTCTAATTTGCACAGCAGATTCAGGAAAAGCAGAAGGTGACCTTGAGCTTGCACCACAGGAAATAGGTGGAGTAAATATTTTTAATTTGCTGTCCCCTCTAATTAACTAAAAGTGTCTACTGTAAGCAAAAGCAGATATATCCCTGACTGTCTCAAATTTCCCATATTTAATTTAAGACTAGCTTTCAGTTAGAAAAAGGCAGTTATGGAACTGTCACATCGTCAATGAAGAGGAAATATCAAGCAGAATGAATGAAAGTAATTATTTCTTAATTCAGCATATCATATTTCTCATTACCAAAGGAGAAAGTGTGTTTCAGTAAAGCTTTACCTTTTTCACAATGACTTCCTGTGAATCCGGAAGGGCAGACACATTTGTTAGGGGCTACACAAGTTCCACCATATCTACACCCCTCTTCACAGAATGCTGAAAAATAAAAGGAATATGTGGGTACTAGTTTTGTTGTTTTTTTTTTTAATTTATTACACATTTGCAAGATACTATGAAAATTACCTAAATTCTAAGCAATTAACAGAATTCAACATATTAAAATTCAGTCCACCTGCAAGCACAAAGAGAAGTAGCCCACTTAAATGACAAGAGGAAAAAATCTCAGGCTACACCGTAGGCAAACCATCTCACCAATAAAAGATTAATAAACATCTGGAAGAAGAGAGGAAAAAAATACAACATGTCATTTTAATGGGGCTGATTTTCTTTCAATTACATCCAATATGAGTATTACAATTACAATGCCCTGGTGATCCACAGAAAACAGGCTGGTCAGATGGTGTTAACTGCTTTGTTTCTCACTTCTATGATATACACTTTACTGAAATATCTGTGAACACATCATATTTTTCTGGGGTTTTTGTTTTGTTTTGTTTTTTTAAGTGTAAAGTATATTAATCAAGAAATTAATTAGGGTAAGGACCACAACAGTAAAACAGAGAAGGACTCAAAAACAAGAAAATGCCTCCACTGAGGTGCGATTCTTGGCGGAGAAATAAACAAGTACTCTTAAAAATGCATTTGTCCCATAACCAGGATTTGAAATAAATCACAGATCTCATATCTTTTCTTGTGAGTTCCTCTCACTTATAGCAGGAAGTACACTAACTGGGCAAGAAGTATGTTTGCAGTTTAATGTTATTCTTTTTTTCTTTCTGTTATGTATGTACAAGGAGGGGAATTGAGGTAAGAAGAGGAAAAGAAATGGCAAGCATCGGGACATGATCTTTTTGGCACTGTTAATTCGAGTAAGACCTTCACTAAGAGTAAGCCTTACCCACAACAGGCTCTCCAACCTCTCCTAGATATTTATTGAGCTTCACAAGTTACTCAGTGGGTTGACTGCACTTTTGAAGGAAGTTACAATTAATATTTAAACAGCAGCTCTCTGCATCTAAGCTAATAACAGAATTGCAAAGTGCTTCCTGCAAGCTAAAAATCACAGATGGAGTGTTGGCAAAGAGACGTTACAAATGCTAGGAAAAGGCTTAGAGTGCTAGATAACAGAAGAAATGTTTAAGATTTATTTTCCAATGCACTAAAAAGAAAAACAAAGTGAATAAAGTACTAAGCATTAAAAAGAATCTTTTGCAATTGTTAACTACTTACAGGCAAAAAAGCATATCATCATATCTCCTGACTGAATTGATAGATGGATCTGCCTTAGTATAAATATGTAATTTGTAGTGTGTCACACTGTTTTATGGAGAATAACATGGGGAGAAGAATGCTAAAGTGTTTGCACTTTAGAGAAGGTGGTAGTAGAAAATCATAAGCACTCTAGTGACTGGTGCAAGGCAGTGGTGTGGAGAACATGTGGTTCTTGCCCAACAACACTTCCTGCTCATCAGTGCACACACCCCATGTGGGAATTTTATGAAATATATCTACATTGAAACCAGCCAATTTCTAATGTATGGGAAAAAGAGAAATATACACTGAGTAGCATCTTGTGCTTTTTTGCATATAAATATTTGTAGAAAAGTATAACTGTACTGAAAGCTGAGTGTACTAGGACAAAATACATCTGGAAAATATATGAAAAACAGGAGAAGACTCAAAAGATTCCCTCTGAAGCTCCTGAAAGAATATTTGTTCATTTTTAGCCTCAGCATTCCCAGAGAAGGTGCAAGTTAAAGTCTCCACCCATATTTCTTTTGGTTTGAAACAGAGAGTAAGCAGAGACTTTCATGAAGTAGTAATACATTTCTGCATGACATCAAAAGAATTAGAATTGGTGGCAGAGCAGATATAAAGGGAAAAAGAAGAAAAATATTGGCCAAAAAGCAAATCGTTTGTCAACAATATAGGTCACATTGCACTGGGAAAGAACTACACAGGGGTCTTAAAATAAAAGAAGTCATAAAGAGCATAAAAAAATAAAAGTGTTTATTGTCTATATCAATCATGCATGTCCACTGAAAGTCACTAGAGCTGATGAGGACACATAGGTAAGAGGGGTTCACTTAGAGTTCTCACACAGATTCTTTGCCACCATAACCCATACTGTCAACGTACTAATGGGAAATGTGTGTTTCTTAAAATAAACCCTATTCCTGGGTCTGCACAGTAAGGTGGTGTTTCTTCTGTTCTCTTTTCAGATTACTAACAGAGCAAAGCTTATGAGACAGGGTTGGTCATGTAAAAGATTTTCCTATTAGAACAAAAACTGTGTTATGCCAGCAGCAGCCAGGTCTTGACATCTACAAGCACAGCCAAGCATGCTATTCACATCTGGGAGAGAAAGACTGGGATGCCTGCCACAGGTCAAAACTCTCTCTCTATCCTTCTACTCCTTCCTACATATCCATATCAAAACACACCTCCTGTATGTGTATCCAAATCTGCTAGCATTGTTGTACCCACAAACTCAGCAGTCTGTTGAGCATTTTGAAATTCCCTTATCCTAGAGGTGTCACATCTCTAGCAACTTAAAAAACCCAATATCTGTACAGGGACACCCTGAGGAACTACTGTACTAATAGGATCCTGTAAGAAGGGGTCCTATATTGCCCAGTGCACAAGGAGTCCCACAGGCACTACCTTGTTATATGGATATTGGAGGGAGGATGGAGTTGGGAAAGAAGCTGGGCAATGGCTGCAGAAGAAAACAATTCAACTCTCCTCTTCAATTTTTGCAGAAGCTGAAAGGTTCTCTGCAATACAGACAAACTGTGCTTGTCTTTGTTGTGCAGCGTTTGGTGGATTTGTGGGAGGTGGTTCATTCTTATATTTTTATGCAAGAAAACAAAACCCCAAGGAAGAGTGCCAGACTTATCCTGCTGTTCCCCAGATGGTTCTTCTACAAAACCTCTAATTCCTGCATTGTAGGCTTGCAGTAAGTACGAACATCAAACCCACAAATCTCAGGACATAGTTACAAAATCAAAATGTTTGTCTAAATGCTACTTTCCTTAACTGCTAGAAAAAGAGTTCACGGTATTATATGCAGTACTGATAGCACTACTCTGATTTTTAAGTATGCTCAATTTGTCTAATAAGAGGAACTCAGTTTCAATGGCTAGCAATTTCACAAAACTTCAGCTATGTGAACTATTTTCTCTAATAGTTCTGCCTCTGGCTGAAGCCCTTTAGAACATTTTATCAAAATTCATTCATTTCCAATAATGAGATTTTTCCTTTACACCATTAACAGAACAGATTAATTAAGGAAAATCTACACATCACTTCTGCACCTATGTCTTCTGGACAAGAGGTCCCAATAGGGAGCAGCTCAGTGACTGAATAGTAAAGCAACTGAAGTGCCCATGCTCTCATGAAACTACCTGCTTTGGTGCTTATGCTTTGTTATATATCTTATTGGCTGTGGGATCCATGACTTCTACTGTGGTTTAGAATCTTCAAAATCAAATCTCTGTTTGGGGATAGGGACCCACCAGTACCACAGAACTAACACTTTAAAATCTTGCTTGCAGACTCCTTCCTACTCAGAGAAAATTAACACAAGAAAGATAAATCATGGCTGGATTGTATTTTGCTAATGTATTCCCATAAATAGACCCTGTCTCTGAAATTATCTGCAGGCTGGCAAAGTCATTAAAAAGGAGAATGGTTACTGAATTTGCAATAAAAGTTTTACCAGGAAAATTAAGTGAAGATGCCATTAGGGTGAAGTCTACAAGGGTAAACCTCCATCGTCAGGAGTCTTATTCAGTATTCCATATGTAAAAGAAACAGAATCTATTGATTTCAGGAGGCTTCTGCCAGAGTGAACAGACCTCTGCAATGCTAACAGTTCCTCCTCCAAAGTAAAAGTCTTTATCATATAAAGACCTTTCCCAAATAGACATACTTTCTGTGCAGAAGAGTTATTTTTGATCTATAACCTCCTTGATGATAGATCTGTAGAGAACAGAAACAGCCAGGATGATGAATCTGCTGGATTTGTCATTTTTGTGCAGAGCTCCACAAAGATCAGCATGAAAGTACCCACAAACTCAGCACCATGCTCCTGGATGTGCACAGGCTGCATACCCACTGCCTACGTATATATAGGGTACAGTTCCCTTTCCCCTGTCCAGTTAAACAGAATTCTCTCCTCATTCAATAAGGCTACTATGGACATCTCCAGGAAGGAAACAAAGTAGTTAGCAGAGCTAGAGCCTCCTTGAGTGGAAGGTGTGGAACCTGTCTGACATTTCTGTAAGTTCCTTTTGTTCTTCCCTAGAACTAGACAGTGATGCACAAGAGAGCCCGTGTGAGGGGGGCACGCCAACAGTACCTTCAAACATTTTGTACTGTCCGTTACTGAAAACTGTAGTCTCTTTTTAGCCCCTCTGTTTATAAAACTCAGGGAAAGCTGGACAGTTTGGCTTCCAGCATCCTTTCATACAGAGTGGAAGGAATTGCTTTGATTATTCTAATTTTTTGTATGGTAGCAGAGTACAATACTTCACTGTGCTACTATAGGAAAGCAGGTACTGCAGCATGGAACCCTCATGCTGAGCAAAGACTTCTGACTTCCAAGTGTAATACAGCAAATATTGTAAAATAATATAAAAATATTTATATTTATAAATATATAAAAACATCTTTATTTAAAAAACACAAATAAAAGAAAAACAAGTAATTATTCTACAACTTTAAAGGACAGTCACTTAAGTTACTTGACTATGAAGACATACAAACGTAATCTTCCCAAAGAAATAACATATGTATTAAATTTTGTTTACTGATACACACAAAAATGAATTTTCTATAAAGCTATAATAAAACATCACAATATTTTCATCACTGTTGCATTCATATTTTATAAAATTTCATATACTGAGATATATTTATTAAATTCACTTTTTAATAGGCTGATTTCTTGATGTCGCCCTGGTACAGCATAATCCATGCTTTTACAGCTACATATATCACCTACTACAATGTTACCATAGGCATACGATATGACCTACTGTAATGCACCCATAAGTATAATATACTGTACTCCCTTATTTTTATTTTTATCCTACCTGCCCATGACTTTTCAAAAAGGAAACTCAATTAAAATAGAAGTATCTAATTTATTTAGAGTTCACCATCTCCCCTTTGAGAATGAATGAATTCTCAAATTCTGAGAATTTTTTTGAACTCAGAAGCAATTGACTAGAACTGTATCAAGTGGACAACCCCTGTTTCCTCTTCATCTCAACACCACCAGTAAGTAACAAACACCAATGTTTTAAGAACATCTGTACATTTGTTTACTAAGCAGCTGACCTCTTAAATTTGTCAGCACAAAGAGATGGAAGAGGTTCAAGAGTGAGTGCCTTAGCAGTGGGTACTTTTAGCTTCTTTCACTGATTTTCTCTCTCTCATGATTTTTCCTGTTTCTTCATTAATCAAGGAAGAAATAGTGTTGAAAAAAATTGTTCTATTAGTACCCATAGGAACACCGTTGTATAAAAGACAAAATGTACCATAGCTTGTACAAAAGGAAAGAATACAGCAACACTAAAAATGCAAACAACTTCTGTCCCCATATCACACAGAAGAAAAGCTCTTAATTAAAGAACACAGTTTTGTTCAATAGGGTATACTATATGTGTTTATATGGGCCAAAACCACACTTACTCCTGTATTACGTTCGGTTTATCACAGATAAAGCCAACCACTAGCTTGTTTCCATAAGCAAAGTACTCCACAGCTTGTCAAGACAACTGCAGTGCAGAGAAGCCATTAGCCTAGTTTGCAGTGGCAATTACAATGCAGCTCAAGGTGAGACCATGTCCTTCAGACAGCACACAAGATTCATAGAATCACAGAATGTTGAGAGCTGGAACGAATCCACAAGGATCATTGAGTCCAACTCTTGCCCTAGCACAGGACAATCCCAAAATTCAGATCATGTCTCTGAGGGCCTTGTCCAAATGCTTATGGAACACTGTCAGGCTTGGTGCCATGACCACTTCCCTGGGGAGCCTGTTCCAGTGCTCCACCACCCTCTGCCTCAAGAACCTTTTCCTAATGGCCACCTCAACATGCCCTGGTGCACCTTCCTGCCATTTTCCCTGGTCCTATCATTGCTCACCAGAGAGAAGAGATCAGGACCTGCCCCTTCTCTTCTGTAGTAGCAATATAGTAACCTGCAGCTTTTCTGCATTTTGGCTCAAAATACCAGGTGCTCACATTCATCCCAAACTAGTTGGTAGCTGGCCTCATATGCATGCATCAGCTTCAGCAGGTGCTAAATACCTACGGCAAAGAGCATAAATTGTACTTCATGATTAAATACAGCAGCAGGCAAAAAAAAAGCAGGAATACTGCCAATCCTGCCCTATATTTAAATCTACAGCAGTTTTTTCGAAGACTGGAATTCAAAGGGACCTCAAACTGACACCTTTACTTGTTCAAAGATTGTGTACTGGCACAGGCAGCTAGGGGAAAACAAAGAAAGTGGGCAAACCCATCCTTTACAAGTGCTCACTGCAGGCGCTCTCCTCTGCACTGTGTTCCCTACCCAAAACACAAACCACAGCTCCTCCTGGTCAGTGTCTCGGCAAGCACCGCCCTTCTCTCGACATCATCTTTGTTCACCTTGTAAATCAGGAGGTGTCTGGGACTGCTACACTGGGCAGCATAAGAGAGATAGTCATACCACCTTCTCTTGTACTTTTGAAATGGTATTTTTACTGATTTATTTTAAAATGGGTGCTGAGTAAAATTACCGTGAAGTCCACTGGGCTTTGGCCAGACTCAAAGACTATATACATGTCAAATGAAAAAAGGGACACAGGAAAGGCAAGGAAGAGGTCAGGCACAGACTGCCTGGGTAAACAAAAATGTACAGCTTTGGGAAAGAGATGGGCAAGCTGAACTATACAAGCAATTTGATAATCAATTGATGGAAAGACCACAATTTCATTAGCTGATTGAATTTACTCAGCCAAGTACACACAAGGTCGTGGTTGATAACAATCCAACTATGTAAGCCAAACACCAGAATAATCAGATGATACCAGTTGCTGAGGCGGGTTTAGAGGACAGCTGAGAAAGTAAGGAGAAAGCACACAAACGAAATAAGGGAGCAGCAGAGGTTCTGCTCTTTTTCTCTGTACTCAAGTGTGACGGTATCATCTACAAAAGTACAAAACTCTTCTTGGTTCAGTGAACTACATCCATTGGCTACAGGGTACAACTTATTTAACACAAAGTCTGCCAAATGCCACTGAAGTCCTTTTACAGCTGGCTGGAGTCAGAGAAGGACAAATCTGGCAGGAATGAACTTTGGGCAAAAGAACTGTCCTAGAAAATTTTCATCCCACGAAGGAAGGGGAGCGTGGGTCAGTCTGGCAATCAGGATGCAAACACATCTGAGACTGGAAGACAAATCCTTGGGCAGTTCATCACCTTTGTGAGTGGCTTCCAACTTAATTTATACCTCATATTTTGTGTGTGGTATGCATGAGGGTTAATTCAGTTCAGGAAGAGCTTATAAATCTCAGGTCTTCTAACAGCTGACTGTAAAGTTATTATTCCTGATTTATATATCTAGAGATTTCACATATAAGAGGCACTTTACAAATGTAATTAGCATAATGGCTGCTTAGTGTAGTCAAAATTCCAAATCCTTGTAGCTCAAAACTACTACTTAGAGCTAAGTCTTAATAAAGATCAATGAACTTGGAATTAAGGTTTGGAGATGTGGTTTTTTTCAAAGCACTCAGAAAAGCATAAAGGAATTATTTCAAGTTTGGCAGGCAACATGCAGCGAGAGTAAAGGAAAAAGGGCAAAACAGAAAAGTACCTGGAAGGATTATAAAGAATATATCAGGAATAAATGATGTCAAAGATAACAGATACAGGCATACATACATACTGTGAGTACGTGTGCGTGTATGTATATATTTGCATACTATATAGTATTTATCAAAGTGGTGAACTAACAGTCTAGAGTTTGTCACTAGGCTATTTTAACTGATGCAGCAGTGAATCTTTTCAAGTACTCAATGCTCTGTCATACAGCAATGGCAAAATTAAGATTAAGGTGAATATGGAAGGCCGAGCATATCTCACAGAAGGCTCTGAACTCTTAGCAGTGGGGCCTTTCTTTGCTGTTATCTGATGTTAAATTCTCCTGGTGCTTGGAGTTTTGCTTGACTGATATGCAATCAAGTTATAGCCATTTATACTCAAGAAGCAGGCCATTCATCTGGATGCTTTAAGGGTGAGCTCAAGTGCTGTTTGGCTGGAGATGTTGGATTTTTTTGGAAAAATGAAACGTCAACTCTTTAAAACTAGTACAATGCATCATAGTGATAAATACTAATAATTTCTGTTATATTACCCCAATAATGGAACTTACTTTTGAATGTGAAAGTTATCCATCTTGATTAATACATTTTCACCTAAAATCTTTTCTCATGAACAAACAAGCTATATTTTATTAAATTAATTCAGAAAGCATACTGAATGGACAGAATCTGCCCATTCTGCTTTATTGGTAAAAAGACATATTGATGTCAAGCTTATTTTATGGCTCCGAGGACAGATATGTGACAATTTTCTAAAATGTGTATGAAAAAGATCAATAGAAGCAGTAAGAGACAAAAGTAATATAATAAACTTTGTCCTGTGATATATTATGCTTTTGAAAGCATCTCTCACATCCCCAGATGATTCTGTGCTAAATAAATATTCTTGTTGCCATTTTACTGCCCTGCTTCCTCAAGGCTAGACTCTTCAATATTTTTAGTGCATCATTTTAAGTCAACTGCAGCTGTCTGTCTAGTAGCCTAATACTAAGCATGACAAAATATGGCAGAATACTTCTCCCACAAACCAACTGAACATCATCTTTCAAAATTCAATGCAACAGCTAAAATTGTAAAACCAAACTGAAATTTACTTTGAGAAATGATAAGACATATCATATTATTGGAGTTTTTCTTTGCACCACATCCATGTGCTTATACCCCCATTTTATTTTTTAAATGGGTATAAAATAATTTATATTTACAAACATAGTGTATAAATAATAGTTTTCTATATTTTAATGTAAAGTTCAGTGGAGATATCAAAACAAATCAGACAGAAGAACGATTTACTAAAAAACACAATTATTACAAAGCAAGAAAGAGAGGATGTGAAACTTCTGACCTGCTTCTACTTTGGCTGTGAAACTGTGGCTCACAGTTTCTTTAGAAACCAGTTATGCTTAATCAATCTTAATTTAAGGACAAAGAAGCATGTTCCAGAAGCACAATAGAAGCATTTTCCCTTGCCTGATCTATTATCACAATGTTAGACAGACCTTGATTCAAATCCCATTGAACTTATTGAATAAAACCTGAATTCAATAGACAGTGGATGAAATCTTAGGTCTGTTTGACCTTAGTACAGTATATGGAATATTCAGACAACATAAAAATAGTTTTCTAGCTGTGTGTGATTTACAGTTCTCTGTATGGCCTTCCAGTCCATAGAAATGCATTCCAGACACATTCAGCACAAGCCTAGCTGGATTCTACATTAATATAACAGATACACAGTCTTTAAATTCACTTTTCTTGCTTTATCCTGGTGCACTGATAGGCGCCTTCACCAATAAAACACAAGTCTATTTACCTGTAAGAAATATTCTGTCTCAGTGTGAAAGATTTACTCTATGAGAAGCTACCTAGCAACCTCAAATAATCATACATTATTATTAAAAACACCAGAATGCTCAATAAGGTGTAAAAAATTGTGCCTAAAATTTTAATAAAACATTATTTTATGGTAATTCTCTACATGAGGAACACTATCTTTTGAAATTGTAAAGAAATATTAGGAAAGCATTTTTAGTCGTGGCTGGAAGCGAGCATGTTGCTTGGGTGCAATCGTAGCCTCTACGGTGTTACGTTCAGCATCATTTTTTTGAAGATCACTGGTACCTTATTGCAAGCATAACAATTGAAATGAAAACAGACACTTTTCTTGATAGCTGCACAAAATATGCAAAAGTAAATCAAGGAAATATTTATAGCATTTAACTATCCTAAGATTACATTAATGGGAGGGGAAAAAAGAAAACATGAAATAAAATGGCAAGGGGTTTTTCTGGTCTGGATCAAAGATGTGTAAAGACAACTTACAAAGAGAAAACCTGAAGCAGTGTGTCTTTAAACAAGCACACTAAAATTTAGGTGTTATCTCTCTCTGTCTTGATATTATATTTCTGGTATGCTGCAAGTAACAGCTACAGTGTTATCTCTAAAAACGTCTTCCAATGGGCTTTTGCATCATCTTTTAAATCTCACTCATTCTGCCACGACACTCCACCCAAAACAAAATGCTTTTTTTCAAAGCAGGATTGCATTCTATTGACCAACACCAGAAGGATGGGAATTATCAGTTCCAGAGATCAGAGTCTTCTGACTATACAACAAAAAGGACTTCAGTAGGTGAAGCTTTCAGAGCTCTTCCACAACACCCATCCAGCCTTTACTCTTTATCAAGAAAGATGTCATGTTAGATATAGACGTTTCCCCATTAAGGAACAGAATTAAGAGTTAATCTCACTTTACAGAATCCAGTTTACTTTGCAGTCTCTAACAGAAAAAGGGTTGAATTCCCTAAAGACATTGCCAAGAAGGCAATCAAGAGATGAAAAGCCCTGTATCCCATCAGCAATGCCCCAGGGCATTCTGTCTCATTCAAATCAACTTTATATAAGAGAAAGAAAGAATAACAAAGAAAACAGTGAAGGGGAGGGGTTGGCGAGGTGAGGGAAGAGAGATTAAAACACACTGCTAAAACATGCCACACTAAATAATGGATTCCTTTAGGTCTGGATAACTTTTACACTTCTTCTGACCTTTGCATTTGTTGGATTAAAAAGAGAACGCAAATAACTATTAATAGGACACAATTAATCTCAGTGCTTATTTGCATTTTAAATTATAAAGTTATTCAGTAGCTAAAATATTACTACAAAAGCGGCCTTTTCTGAAATAAATAAATAAATTAGATTTTTAGCAATTATTTTAATTTTCCCAACAGCAAAAGACATGTTCATCTTAATGTCTGGATTTACCTAAAATAATCTCACCACGTAAATTTTATCCTGAAGTGTAATGCTCATCCAGAAGAAAAGAGAATAAACTTAAAATATTTTGACTTATCTGAGAGAGCCACCAGATTTTCCAACTGGGAAAAAAGAAACACTGAAAAGTTATTTTGTTCTCACCATTACCCGAAATTTCAGTCTAAAGGCAGAGGTTGCTTTTGCTCAGGCTGGTGTGACAGCAGGTGTGATATGCATCACCATCAGCTTATAATCATCATAATACATTGCTTTTACATAAATCCTTTCATCTCCAGCTTTTACACATTATGAACAATTAAGCCTTACAACCCCCCAGCGAGGAAGACACATTAAGAACCTGAACCTGCCAGGCACTTTTTCAGAACAGAGTTAACTACAGAAATGTAATTTAATAAAGTGCGTGTTTAACAAGTAAGAGCAGAAAAGCAAATATAATCTTTGTGTGGATAATCTTTGGCTGAGCCACGAGCATTTTAGAAACCCAAGGGGCTACACTCTCTGCTAGTGTCAATTAGGAAATCTATATCAATTTACACAGTGAGTAAGAATTTACCCCCTAAATTCATAAGCTACGAGACTCCAATGAACACATCCGTGTCACAATTTATAAGACCACACTGTTGACTTGTGTCAGCCTACACATGGTGACGCAAACATTTGAGCTAATATCTAGAAAGTATGCACAACGTTGACTGCAGTTTCTGCCACCTCTTCCCTCTCTCTGGTATTTTGCTACAGATAACACACTGGCTAATAACAGGTAGGGGATTGGTAAAGGGAAAGGAAGAGGAAATATAGATCCTCAATTGCTTCTTACAGAGCAATGCCACTGTGGTCACAAATCTAAGGTCAATGATTCTGCGCTCTGTGTTCTGCCATACAGGCCCCATCACAATGTCATGAGACTCAAGAAAACAAAGTCATGAAAAATCTCTACAAGCAGCTTGAGTGACCCTTAAAGGTGCTAGAACTTTTCAGAAGTGCAATACTGAAAGCTCAGTGTCTCTCACCAAAATTTTCTTCCCCTATGCATGCAAAACATTCCAGATAGTCCCTGATAACAGCGCTTCAGTAGCACCACAGAGCATACGCTGTAGAGATATTTTTTTTAGTACATCAGATTCATTCAGAATGATAAGGTTCAACATAAATGTGAAATATCCTTCTTCTGCTTTAGTCTGCTAATGGTACACAGTATATTCTTAATGGAGAAAAAATAAAGCACCATCAATGGCAGCTGTAATCCCTCCATCAAGTACAGTGCGTGTTCCTAATGGAATATGTTTTCAAAACAGATTTCCAGTACTCTCTTCTTACAATATCATTTTGCAATGTTTAGTTTACAAAAATTGACTACAGGAATACTTGCTATATTGCCTGGCAATGAAACATTTAATTTTATGGAGCATAGAATGCGTTTCTCTTAACAGATGTATCAGTTCCCTGATATCATGACTAAACTGCTTCATATCCATTAAATGCTGTGTGGGGAACTAGCAAAACTATGGTGTTTATTTTTGTTGCTGTAGCACACACTTCTACTTGCTCATAACATCATGCTTCCCTGAATGAAAACAAATAGCATTGCTTGCTCTGAGAAGTCTTCATCATCTGCATATCATCTATATCCTTGCATACATTTGGTGGTTATGCACAAAAAATATCCCAACTATGCATCTTAAAGCACATAATAATTGCAAGAGTGTCTGTAGATAAGCAATTACTGAAAAATAAATAAATCAGAATATTACAAAATTTTCCACAAAATTAAATTCAGTTCTTGGCTTAGGAGAAGTTAGCCTCCTTCCTAAGTCTGGGTTAAGCATCTCATTTAATCAAGGCCTGACAAAAAAATAAAAAAATAATTAAAAAAAATGCTCTATGTTGGAAAATTTTAGAAAAGAAAGGACATAATTAATTGCAATATTTCATGACTAAATTCAGGGAAAACCACGTGCGTATGTTTCACAGTTCTTTGAGATAAGTAGCTTTGTGGATCTACCACAGCCACACAACTGTGCCATCCCTGGCAGACATGTTGCAGTTGTATGACCTGATTTGTGGAAATTCTTCCCTATATAAATTGTGACATGAAAGAAGGTAAGATGTATTTCATTGTTAGCTTTTCCAGCTCCCTGCTGTGACTGGCTTCTATAAAGGAGAGCGAGACAAATTTGAAAACAGGTACTCTTTCTGCACATGCACGTTTCTGTTCTCAATATTCCTCCTATCAAGGGTTTCTGCAATCTGATAACAGCAGCTCTGGCAGTCAATGAGCTCCCAATTTTATAAAACACAAACTATCTTAACTCCTTCATGTCATGCCCCTTCAATACAGCTTACTGGAGCTTCAATGGGTTTCACTAAAATCTTTGTGGTAAAAATAGTTTCAGAAAACGTATTCTTTGAATCTACAAGAACCATCTTAAAAGAACAAACAGAAGAGCTCCACGAAGTACGTGTTCTTTGAAACTAGTCACAAATAGTAGGAGTGACTTCTGTGAGAATTAATTTATTTAAAATACTGGGGTTCAAGCATCAAGAGACAGCTACAGAGGAAATATGTGAAGATGAAAAGAAAATTATTAGATGTATGCATTGATGCAAAGGCATTTTAAAATATTTCAACACTGTGAGCAATCAGAATCTGGACTAGAAAGGAAACTAATTCAGGTCATGTTTATTTTATCTATCCAGTGTAAATGATGCTAAAGAAGAATGTACTTTGCAGTGCAATTGTGCAATATTTTGGTCCTCACATCCATATTATAATGTCACTCATCAGGTATGAGAAATACAGCAATGCTACACTGTGATTCATAAAATCATCATAAACATAATACACTGGAGTGTATTCTCTCATGTAGTACCTAGTCTTCATATATCTCACTAGAAATCAGTGTATCCAAAGCATAATTCTAAATAACAGTTCACTTAACACCAAAGCATATTACTCAAGCCAAGAATAGATGTATAGTGTGGAGGCATACAGCAGACACAACATTTTTCTTTATTTTTAAGACATTCATGTTCCAATTACACGTGCTAAACTGAAAACACACCTAATAATGCCAGGTAGAATATAAAATCAAAGCAGCAGCACCGCAAATACTTAAATATTCTATTGCTTCACTAATACTAACTCCAGCAGAGTAAAGAAACCTTTTGAAATCACTTCATCTCCATTCAAGTGAAAATAAAGTAAAAGTCCTGAAAACTTAAACTTAGAATGTTCTCACACAATTGGCTGAGTACAGAGTAATTTCTGTTTAAAGACACTTTGAGTCAAATAAGGTTTGACCTTTTTTTTTAAAAAAAAAAAAGGAAAAAAATTGTTTCACTGAGCAGCAATCAAGTGGTCATCTCTAATGTACACTGACAAAACAAGTCAAATTGTGTGGAAAAGATGCTCTCTGAACAGCTTTGTGGTACTTTATGCACACTATTGTTATGTTGTTGCTGTTTTCTTTTCTCTCCCCAAAAAAACTCTCCATAAAATTACTAGGTGTGTTCTCCACTATGAGTAATACTGCATAGCAAAAACAAATAAATCTCTTGCAGTGTATATGTGGACCCAATGATCTTAAAGGTCTTTCCCAACCTAAATGATTCTATGACTCTATATAAGCAGTCATTGTGCTGGTTTGGAGTTAATTTTCTTTACAGTAGCTGGTATGGGGTGATGTTTTAGATCTGTGCTGAAAACAGTGTTGATAATGCAGCGATGGTTTCATTATTGCTGAGCAGTGTTTACATAAAGTCAAGGCCTTTTATGCTTCTCACCATCCCACCAGCGAGGAGGCCAGGGGTACACAAGAATTTGGGAGGGGATACAGCTGGTTTAGCTGACCCTAGCTGACCAAAGGGATATCCCAGGCCATATGAGGTCATGCTCAACATACAAAGCTGGGGGAAGAAAGAGGATGGGGGTGACAGTCAGTGTGATGACGTTTGCCTTCACAAGTAAACATTATGCATGATGGAGCCCTGCTCTCCTGGAGATGGCTGAACACTTGCCTCCTGACAGGAATTAGTGAATGAATTCCTTGTTTTGCTTTGCTTGTGCAAGTACCTTTTGCTTTACCTATTAAACTGTCTTTAACTCTTTTTATGAGTTTTCTCAC